>NC_068438.1:26758738-27058738 GCF_023373465.1 Oncorhynchus keta
CACCCGTGACTGGCTCGGAAACCAGATTGCACAGCGGAGAAGGTACGGTGGGATTCGAGATGGTCAGTGACCTGTTTGTTGACTTGGCTTTCGAAGACCTTAGATAGGCAGGGCAGGATGGATATAGGTCTATAGCAGTTTGGGTCCAGGGTGTCTCCCCCTTTGAAGAGGGGGGATGACTGCGGCAGCTTTCCAATCCTTGGGGATCTCAGACGATATGAAAGAGCGGTTGAACAGGCTGGTAATAGGGGTTGCGACAATGGCGGCAGATAGTTTCAGAAATAGCGGGTCCAGATTGTCAAGCCCCGCTGATTTGTACGGGTCCAGGTTTTGCAGCTCTTTCAGAACATCTGCTATCTGGATTTGGGTAAAGGAGAACCTGGAGAGGCTTGGGTGAGGAACTACGGGGCGGAGCTGTTGGCCGAGGTTGGAGTAGCCAGGCGGAAGGCATGGCCAGCCGTTGAGAAGTGCTTATTGAAGTTTTCGATAATACTCCAGACACCCGAACAGGCACTCATCCACGTCATGAGCAGAAGAAAGAGACTGAGATTTCGCGGAAGGAGATCGTGGTGCCTTGTGAGGTTCAGGCGACGAGTGGCTAATCTGCTTTTGCCATCTGTACTATTGTCCAATGTACAATCGCTGGAAAATAAATTGGACGAACTAAACGCGTGTACAGTTGAAGTCAGAAGTTTACATACACTTATGTCGGAGTCATTAAAACTTGTTTTTCAACCACTCCACAAATGTCTTGTTAACCAACTATAGTTTTGGCAAGTCGGTTAGGACATCTACTTTGTGCATGACACAAGTCATTTTTCCAACAATTGTTTATAGACAGATTGTTTCACTTATAATTCACTGTATCACAATTCCAGTGGGTCAGAAGTTTACATACACTAAGTTGTCTCTGCCTTTCAACAACTTGGAAAATTACAGAATGATGTCATGGCTTTAGAAGATTCTGATAGGCTAATTTACATCATTTGAGTCAATTGGAGGTGTACCTGTGGATTTATTTCAAGGCCTACCTTCAAACTTAGTTATTCTTTGCTTGACATCATGGGAAAATAAAAAGATATCAGCTAAGACCTCAAAAAAGAAATTGTAGATGTCCACAACTCTGGTTTATCCATGGGAGCAATTTCCAAACGCCTGAAGGTACCATGTTCATCTGTACAAACAATAGTACACAAGCATAAACAACATGGGACCACGCAGCTGTCATACCGTTTGTCACGTTCTGACCTTAGTTCCTTTGTTTTGTCTTTGTTTTAGTATAGTCAGGGCGTGAGTTGGGGTGGGCAGTCTATGTTCTTTTTTCTATGATTTGGGATTTCTGTGTTTGGCCTGGTATGGTTCTCAATCAGAGGCAGCTGTCAATCGTTGTCCCTGATTGAGAACCATACTTAGGTAGCCTGGTTTGACCTTTGAGTTGTGGGTGATTATTTTCCGTTTCAGTGTTTGCACCATTCGGGACTGTTTCGGTTTTCAGTTTGATTCTCTTGTTCTTTTGTATTTTGTATTCAGTCTCATTAAATTATACTATGGATACATGCCACGCTGCATTTTGGTCCTCCGATCCTTCTTACTACTAATCCTCGTCAGAGGAGGATGAAGACCGTTACACCGCTCAGGAAAGAGACACGTTCTGTCTCCTAGAGATGAACGTACTTTGGTGCAAAAAGTGCAAATCAATCACAGAACAACAGCAAAGAACCTTGTGAAGATGCTGGAGGAAACAGGTACAAAAGTGTCTATATTCACAGTAAAACAAGTCCTATATCGACATAACCTGAAAGGCCGCTCAGCAAGGAAGAAGTCACTGCTCCAAAACCACCAGAAAAAGCCAGACTATGGTTTGCCACTGCAGGGACAAAGATCATACTTTTTGGAGAAATGTCCTCTGGTCTGACGAAACAGAAATAGAACTGTTTGGCCATAATGACCATTGTTATGTTTGGAGGAAAAAGGAGAGGCCTGCTGCAAGCCAAAGAACACCATCCCAACCGTGATGCACGGGAGTGGCAGCATGATGTTGTGGGGGTGCTTTGCTGCAGGAGGGACTGGTGCTCTTCACAAAATAGATGGCATCATGAGTAGGAAGTAGATGATTTTGATTGCTGCATTTCATTTTGCAAGATGTCTGTGGGGTTTGGAGAAATTGTCTAACTGTTTTCTGTTTAGAGTTTTGAGTACATGAGGTGTAGTTTCAGCAAATGTGTGTTAACAATTAGGAAAAACTGTAACATAGCCCATCTGGAGATCTACATGTCTTTTTCTTTTGTGTGTTTCAATCATAATATATGAAACTCTAGTTCTATTGTTTGTCATTTCACAAATTGATACATGATCTTGCCTTCAGCAGAAGTATGCAGACGCTCTGAGTCTTGTTAGTAATGGAAACCATTGTCATAATCATAATATAACATGAGACACACTTGCCAACTGGGATCTTGACTGGCATGGCTGATTAAAAAAACAACAATGTATTCTTATGATTTAACTTAATTTAGTTTGACTGCATAGCTAAGTTGTAGTTCTATACTAAATAAGACGTCCATGGATTTACACTGGGGCCTAATTCAGGGACTGTCATCCTGCAACACTTTAGAACACACAGTGTTGGTAAGACATTACATGAACTGGTTTTGTCCTAAAATTGATCGAAATCACTCATAATTTGGGATATACAACAACTTAAAAGAAACCATTATTTTTCCAAATGTGAATTACAATTCAAATACACTGCTCAAAAAAATAAAGGGAACACTTAAACACCACAATGTAACTCCAAGTCAATCACACTTCTGTGAAATCAAACTGTCCACTTAGGAAGCAACACTGATTGACAATACATTTCACATGCTGTTGTGCAAATGGAATAGACAACAGGTGGAAATTATAGGCAATTAGCAAGACACCCCCAATAAAGGAGTGGTTCTGCAGGTGGTGACCACAGACCACGTCTCAGTTCCTGTGCTTCCTGGCTGATGTTTTGGTCACTTTTGAATGCTGGCGGTGCTTTCACTCTAGTGGCAGCACGACACGGAGTCTACAAACCACACAAGTGGCTCAGGTAGTGCAGCTCATCCAGTATGGCACATCAATGCTATCTGTGGCAAGAAGGTTTAGTGTGTCTGTCAGCGATGTGTCCAGAGCATGGAGGCGCAACCAGGAGACAGGCCAGTACATCAGGAGACGTGGAGGAGGCCATAGGAGGGAAACAACCCAACAGCAGGACCGCTACCTCCGCCTTTGTGCAAGGAGGAGCAGGAGGAGCACTGCCAGAGCCCTGCAAAATGACCTCCAGCAGGCCACAAATGTGCATATGTCTGCTCAAACGGTCAGAAACAGACTCCATGAGGGTGGTATGAGGGCCCGACGTCCACAGGGGGGGGGGTTGTGCTTACAGAACACCAAGATTGGCAAATTCGCTACTGGCGCCCTGTGCTCTTCACAGATGAAAGCAGGTTCACACTGAGCACATGTGACAGACGTCACAGTCTGGAGACGCCATGGAGACCGTTCTGCTGCCTGCAACATCCTCCAGCATGACCGGTTTGGCGGTGGGTCAGTCATGGTGTGGGGTGGCATTTCTTTGGGGTGCCGCACAGCCCTCCATGTGCTCGCCAGAGGTAGCCTGACTGCCATTAGGTACTGAGATGAGATCCTCAGACCCCTTGTGAGACCATATGCTGGTGCGGTTGGCCCTGGGCTCCTCCTAATGCAAGACAATGCTAGACCTCATGTGGCTGGAGTGTCAGCAGTTCCTGCAAGAGGAAGGCATTGATGTTATGGACTGGCCCGCCCGTTCCCCAGACCTGAATCCAATTGAGCACATTTGGGACATCATGTCTCGCTCCATCCACCAACGCCACGTTGCACCACAGACTGTCCAGGAGTTGGCGGATGCTTTAGTCCAGGTCTGGGAGGAGATCCCTTAGGAGACCATCGCCACCTCATCAGGAGCCCATGTGTTGTAGGGAGGTCATACAGGCACATGGAGGCCACACACACTACTGAACATCATTTTGATTTGTTTTAAGGACATTACATCAAAGTTGGATCAGCCTGTAGTGCACTTTTCCACTTTAATTTTTAGTGTGACTCCAAATTCAGAACTCCATGGGTTGATACATTTGATTTCCATTGATAATTTTTGTGTGATTTTGTTGTCAGCACATTCAACTATGTAAAGAAAAAAGTATTTAATAAGAATATTTCATTCATTCAGAACTATGATGTGTTATTTTAGTGTTCCCTTTATTTTTTTGAGCAGTGTATGTATTAGTATTACACATGCATTTACCAACCTGTGGCTGCCTTGAAAGCAGATTGCTAAATTCACATTCCGCCCACTGTGCACCACAAACAAATACTTAAAATAAGTGATTGATGTGTTAAATGTAAGAGTGTAGTCGGCTGTGGAGTATTTCAGAGCTGATAAGGTGGTCCATGAATGGGAGAAAAGTTAAGTTGTTTTTCCCTAGGCCATCGCACGTTTTAATTTCGGCATTAATTGCCTCATCTAATTTATCATAATTGACAATGAGACTAATGATGACCACATCCCCGGTGGTTATGACAGTCTCTTCATAAGATTTCACTGTGTAAAAGATTACCTGTCAATTCAAGTATCTCAAGTGCAGAGCACCTGCAGTGAAACATTTTTAGCTTTTGGCATCCTCTTTGTCAGGACCATGTCTGTAAAAGCTGGCAGTACCACTCAGCATTATCTTTCAAATTGAAGATGTTTGTCCTTCCCATGCCAAATGGCATCCGTTATTTAAGTAATGTCTCCTTCATTGACTAAAACCATCAATCTCCTTAATTGCAGTGTCACTTCCGGTGATTTGTATAGAAGATTTACTCCCACATTCTTACTGATTGTTTCCATCTACTTTATGACCTCAGATTTGATCATGAATGTAGCTGGTGTATTAACTCTGTGTTTATATATAGATGTACGTAGGAAGATATTGGTCTGATAAAATTAGAGTACCGTACGGTCAAGTATGTGGTTCCGACGAGTCCCAACTCTCATCTTTCCATAGAAGGGTCATAACAGTTTGTAGGCCAAACTGTTTGGACTTTCGGGATGTCTCATGGTCTGACTAACACAACTCTAGCTCTGTCACCTTTCACCACATATATGGAAGTGTTACATAGGTGGATGCAATGAATTGAGATGCATCCAATGCAAAAAACAGAAAGCTCTAACATAAACTGAAGATTTTTATGGAGCTGTTCGTATTATGCTAATTCGATTTCCATGCGGGCGCAGACATTGAACTTAGGGGGTATTAAGGTATTGATCCTTACCTGGTGATTACAAGCACTAGAAGAAAAGTGCTGAACTGACAAAGCAGTTTTTTTACTTTCCTTTTTCTTGAGGTCAACACCTCAGATGGCTTAAATTCCTCCCACAGCAGCATGTTTATCGAGCCGACTGTTACCTTTTTCACTTGACTGCTTTGTCTTATTGAAATCAATGGGAGTCCAGGCTGACTACTCAGTCCATTAATTTGATATCATGAAACTGCCAGTTCGTAACAAACCACAAGTAATATAATCAGACCTTTACCTCAAAGATGTTTGTTCTATCGCCCAGGGAGTTTCTGACCCATACTAATGAAATGACCTGGCTACACCATGTAACTTATGGGAGGGAGGTATGTTTGTGTTGATTCAAATGAAGTCCGGGGCGGACTGGGACTAAAAATCAGCTCTGGCATTTCTGACAAACCGGACAATTTTTTCCATGAGGCCCCCATTATCAGCCAGACAATTATTATTTTGCGCAAAAAAAAGTTATACAGGCCCAGAAGTGAAAGAAAAATGGACCAGCCCACCTGGCATTTTCCCGAAATACCAGATGGCCAATCTGTCCCTGAATGAAGTTATTCAACCTTAGCCATCACAGACTCCCCCTCTATACAACGGACATTCAGGCACTGTGGCTTGAAATGCTTCATAGATCAAATCCATGGCACCCTGCTTCAATCAATAAGCTATTTGAGATTAGGCTCTGTCAGTGTCCTCAGCTGGCAGAGTAGATACAGTAGATACTCCTGCAATAATGGGACCCACTGCTGTTTCCTTGGTCGTTCAGCTATCTATGAATAATACAGGCTGTAGATCTACAGTATAGAATGTACAATTGTGCCATACAATAGGAATTTTAAATTAGCAGCTGCAAGCTATGTTGGTGATTTAGGTGCTACATTTGTCTCTAGTTTTTGTTCCAGTAAACTACATTTCAAATTTTTAGATTTTGAGGCAATCTTTAAAATGTTGTTTCCTGACATAAGTACATTTCTCATTCCAAAGCATTGAAATCCTTGTGTTTAATTAGTAAGTTATTAATTAGATGTATTTTTGTTCACTGACGTCATCTGACAAGCTTTGATAAGGTAGATAACTCTCATATTTTGTTCCTGTGTAATGTTTAATCACTCCCTTGAATGAATTGTGAGATAAAAGAACTGAACATGGCAACCCCAGAGAAGCTAGCTAATTACCACTTTGACACATTCTCTGATATCTACATTATCTAAAGCTCATGTGTTACAGCACAGGCAGACACACTGTAATAACACAAAGGTAACAATCCATACATTTAGCAGCATTTTTGTTTTGGTGATGTTTTGTCATTAAACTTTTTGTCTCTACTCAATATTTGTTGTCATATAGAACATCATCCAAAGTGACAGTATTTGTGTAATGTAAAATGCACTCTGAAACACAAATGTGCAGTTATGAAAAAAAGTTTTGAATTTACGGCTACCACACCAGGGTGCAAAAAACACAAAAAAGTGCCCTAAAAAGTGCCCTTTTGAAGTCCTTTCAGAACCAATTGCTGCCAGGGTCGACAAGCTTCCAACGAAGAGTCAGCCCCACCGTGATCCTCTCTGTATGTGTACTGTAGCTATTTACCATGAGAGCAGAAAGACATATCCCCAGGTTGCTAATGAACTACATTAAATCTGCAAAACAATCACCCTTCTTAATCAAGGTATATTATTAACATCTCACTCATGATTGCTAATGTATGCCTCCAGGCAGCATTTAATGAACACTTAAGGGGAGACACCTCAAAATGTATCTTATTGTTGCGTCTCGGTGAGGTATCCATACATCTCACAGAGACAGTGGTCATCTGCTGGCTGTTCTGTACCAGAAGGGTTTTTAAAATGTTGTATTACAATAATGTCATGTAGAGTGGCTAGTGAAAGTATTCACCCCCTTGGCCCCCCTTCCTATTTTGTTGCCTTACAACCTGGAACTCAAATTGATTTGAGGGTTTGTATCGTTTGATTTACACAACATGCCTACCACTTTGAAGATGCAAAATATTTTTATTGTGAAACAAAGAAATAAGACCAAAGAAAACAGAAAACTTGAGCGTGTATAACTATTCACCCACCTTTGGCAGCAATTACAGCTGCACGTCTCTCTAAGCTTGGCACATGTAGCCACTGGGATTTTTGTCCATTCTTCAAGGCAAAACTGCTCCAGATCCTTCAAGTTGGATGGGTTCTGCTGGTGTACAGCAATATTTAAGTCATTCCACAGACTCTCAATTGGATTAAGGTCTGGGCTTTGACTAGGCCATTCCAAGACATTTAAATGTTTCCTCTTAAACCACTCAAGTGTTGCTTTAGCAGTATGCTTGTCCTGCTGGAAGGTGAAACTCTATCCCAGTCTCAAATCTCTGGAAGACTGAAACAGGTTTCCCTCAAGAAATGCCCTGTATTTAGCGCCATCATTTCTTCAATTCTGACCAGAGTCCCCGTCCCTGCTGATGAAAAACATCCCCACAGCATGATGATGCCACCACCATTGTCACGCCCTGACCATAGTTTGCTTTGTATGTTTATAGGTTTTGTTTGGTCAGGGTGTGATCTGAGTGGGCATTCTATGTTGTATGTCTAGTTTGTCTGTTTCTGTGTTTGGCCTGATATGTTTCTCAATCAGAGGCAGGTGTTAGTCATTGTCTCTGATTGGGAACCATATTTAGGTAGCCTGTTTTGTCATTGTGGGTGGTGGGTGATTGTCTATGTTAGTTGCTTGTGTCAGCACATTTCATATACAGCTTCACGGTCATTGTTCATTTATTGTTTTGCTCAGTTTAAAGTATGGGTGGCCCTGGGACTCGAACCAAAAATCCTGTCATTGCAAGCCCCATGCTCTACCACCTGGGCTACAGGCAAATGGAGATATGCCACCCACTATGTATTGTTAGCATGAAGGATGCTAGAAGCAACGCTCAGATGGGACTTCTCACCAGACAGAAAGCATCTGGGCTTAGTTTGGTCTTCTCACCGGACAGGTAGCATCTGGGCTTAGTTTGGTCTTCTCACCAGAAAGAAAGCATCTGGGCTTAGTTTGGTCTTCTCACCAGACAGAAAGCATCTGGGCTTAGTTTGGTCTTCTCACCAGACAGAAAGCATCTGGGCTTAGTTTGGTCTTCTCACCAGACAGAAAGCATCTGGGCTTAGTTTGGTCTTCTCACCAGACAGAAAGCATCTGGGCTTAGTTTGGTCTTCTCACCGGACAGGTGGCATCTGGGCTTAGTTTGGTCTTCTCACCGGACAGGTAGAATCTGGGCTTATTCATATGGTCTAACGCTTTGATAGTCCTTCTTAGAAACGTCCATTATTAACCTAGATTTGTAGAATATGAATATAAATGGTAAAATGTACTATTGGTGGATATATATTGTAACAACAACGTGTGCAGCAGTTGTCAAAGTAGATTTGATTCAGTTCCGGCTTTGGCACGATTGCCTCTTACCTACACCAAGAGTTTGAGGATCCATTCAATATAGATAGTGTTAGAGTGTTTAATTTATAGACTGGCCATGTCATATCTAATTGTGGTACATGTGTAAAAGTTAAGTTCCACAGAAGCAATTTGGTCCCCTGGTCGGTGGAAAGGAGATGAGTTCTCCATTTAACCGTTCCATTCCATTAAGCCTATCATCCATATTGAAGGCCTCTCCCGTCTACACACAATGCATAATTAAACTGGTGATGCTGTCCTTTCACCCATTTGTGTGCGTTAATGGGAAATATCCGTTAGGCAATCAGTCAGATTTGCATTAATGCAGAGTTAAGTCCATATACTGTATGCTGTGTACTCACCACCCTAAAGGAATGTACAGATCAGTGGAGGCTGGTGACTTGAAAAATTGAGGAGCCACTGGGATTTTTGCCCATTCTTCAGACTGAAACAGGTTCCCCTCAAGAATGTCCCTGTATTTAGCACCATCCATCATTCCTTCAATTCTGACCAGTTTCCCAGACCTTGCCAATGAAAATAATCATGTGGTTCTCCGGGTGATGAGAGGTGTTGGGTTTCTGCCAGACATAGCATTATCCTTGATGGACAAAAGCTACATTTTAGTCTCGTCTGACCAGAGTACCTATTCCATCTGTTTGTGGAGTCTCCCACATGCCTTTTGGTGAACACCAAATGTGTTTGCTTATTTTTTTCTTCAAGCAATGTCTTTTTTCTGGCCACTCTTCCGTAAATCCCAGCTCTGTGGAGTGTACGGCTTGAAGTGGTCCTATGGACAGATACTCCAATCTCCGCTGTGGAGCTTTGCAGCTCCTTCAGGGTTATCTTTGGTCTCTTTGTTGCCTCTCTGATGAATTCCCTCCTTGCCTGGTCTGTGAGTTTTGGTGAGCGGCCCACTCTTGGCAGGTTTGTTGTGGTGCCATATTCCTACAATTTTTTAATAATGGATTTAATGGTGCTCCGTGGGATGTTCAAAGTTTCAGATATTGTTTTATAACCCACCCTGATCTGTACTTCTCCACAACGTTGTCCCTGACCTGTTTGGAGAGCTCCTTAGTCTTCATGGTGCCACTTGCTTGGTGGTGCTCCTTGCTTAGAGGTGTTGCAAACTCTGGGGCATTTCAGAACAGGTGTATATATTCTGAGATCACGTGACACTTAGATTGGACACGGGTGGACTTTATTTAACTAATTATGTGACTTCTGAAGGTAATTGGTTGCACCAGATCTTATTTAGGGGTTTCATAGCAAAGGGGGTGAATACATACGCACGCACACTTTTCCGTTTTTATGAGGCATGAGTTGAGGTGTTCAGTCTTGACCAGTGCAGGACAGGATTTGTCTGGGAATACAAAACTGTAAGAAATCACACTACACAGTTCGACAAAAGAGCTAAGAATGAGTTAGTCCAAGCAAAGAGTATAAACATTGATGTGTAATAATGTGTTTGTGTATGTGATTGACTCTACATACAGTAATGAGAGAAAATTGTGCTTGGAGGGAAAACATTGAATGTGCCAGTGGATGACGGGGCACATGAGACATGTCTTCAGTTCATGTCAGGAGAAAGTTGACAATGGTAGTGGAGTGGAGTAGGCATCACCTTTTTAAATCAGGGAAAAGAAGGGGACTTAGCTGTAAATACAAATATCAGATACATTCCATTACTGCTGCGCCATTGTAGGTCTGGACAACGAGTTTCTCTATGAACTTAAACATCTCAAAATTCATAAAGTCGAACACAGATTGCTTATCTTGCCCACTTTACAGATTAAAGTATACCAAGAAACATTCCCGATTAAAGCCCTGATCATCCACATACCTGACGATAACTGACAACTTCAAGCAGACTGAAGGTCCAATAATGGTGAGGCAATTTTTAACAGGTGATCACTGAAAAATCGTCCCGTTTTCATCCGATACAGCATGTCAGATTTCATATGTTTAGGTGTAGTCTAGGCTGCTGCAACATTTTTGTCATGAGTTTTTGCTTGTGTTTGTCTGGTGTGATTATACGTTATCATCTTTGCTAAAACAATACAGGAGAAAAGTGGAAAGCCTACCTAAGCTCATGTGAAAGAATGCGCTGCGTCAACCTGTCTCTTAAATCTAACTTTTAATGGATGATGCGATGAAAGCTATCAAATCGTTTGGAATTGTTTGATATCCCAGAAAAGAAAGTCGAAAGTTTGATATGTTCAGCAAATAAACCATCGTAATGTGTAATTACCTCTGCAAGCTCCTTGTAGTTGCCCTTGTTAATGAAACTTTCCCTCTCATCGTGTCCTGTAAAAGCAAATTCTTGCATGCTCTGCTTTTGTTTTTTTCCGTTTAGCTGAATGATCGATGTTATTCAAGTCACTGTACCCAACTTTCCACCAAAGGCTCAGACTTTCCAAAAATCAGACAAGCAATACAGGTGGCCTGATGAAAGGCTCCCTGTTAACTAGCTATACTTTTGATACCAGTTGGTATTGAACGCCCTCACCTTTTCATCATTCTTCATGAAACTGATCTCAGGCAGAGGTCGACCGTCGCTTTTAATTTGCACCTTTTCATCCTTCTTCATGAAACTGATCTCAGGCAGAGGTCGACCGTCGCTTTTAATTTGCACATTTTCATCCTTCTTCATGAAACTGATCTCAGGCAGAGGTCGACCGTCGCTTTTAATTTGCACCTTTTCTATGTACCGCAGAGAATGAAATGCGTTCTTCAACACAAAGTCCAAAACATTTTCAGCAGCATTTGCCATTCTACCATTCTTGCAGAGAAAACTGCACACTCATGGTGGTTGCTAGCTAGCTACTGAGGTTAGCAAGGCAAATTCAAATAAATTGCACTAACTGGACAGAAAAATTACGTTCTAAAAATGAGAAAAATGTATAATATACCTCCTCCGACTTCTGTAATTTTAAAAAACTAATTTGAATTTAATATCCAGAAAATGCTCAACTATCACTCTTTACTTCACCTCTATCCGACAATGTCACCAAGCCTCTCAACACATAGAACCCCCATAATGCTCTGTGGCACAATCACAATATAACTCACTGGGTTCATTCTCTGGTCCTAATTCTCTGATTGGATGGACATGTCAGTTCATACTGCAAAAGCTTTGATTGGTTGGAGGATGTCCTCCGGAAGTGGTCATAATTACGATGTACTCTATGGAAGGTGGTGAGGCCTACGAGACTCCTAGGTTCTGTATTGAAGTCAATGTAGGCAGAGAAGGACGGTATCACGTTTAAGGGAAGACCCAGATGCAGACAGTGTCGAAGTAACAAATGCTTATTACTAGAATTGGGGGCAGGCAAAACGACAGGTCAATGGCAGGCACAGGTCAGTAATCCAGGTCAGAGTCCAAAAGGTACAGAACAACAGGCAGGGTCAGGGTAGGCAGAGGTCAATAATCCAGGGTGGTGTGACAAAGTACAGAAAGGCAGGCAGAGTCAGGGCAGGCAGAATGGTTCCTGGAAAACAGGAACTAGAAACAGGCGCAAGGGGAAACGGGCGCAAGGGGAAAACCGCTGACAGGCTTGACGAAATTAACAAAACGAACTGGCAACAAACAAACAGAGAACAGAGGTATAAATACACTGGGGATAATGGGGAAGATGGGTGACACCTGGAGGGGGTGGAGACAAGCACAAAGACAGGTGAAACAGATCAGGGTGTGACAGATGGAAGATAGCTGTCCTCCGGCTAGACCATGGTACTACCCCAGACAGTGCTGTTGAAGTTACTGTAGACCTTCTGTCACACCCTGGCCTTAGTATTTTGTGTTCTCTTTATTATTTTGGTTAGGCCAGGGTGTGACATGGGTGAGTTATGTGGTTTGTTTTGTCTAGGAGTTTTGTAGTTTATAGGATTGTGTTTAGTTAAGTAGTCTAGGAAAGTCTATGGTTGCCTAGAGTGGTTCTCAATCAGAGGCAGGTGTTTATCGTTGTCTCTGATTGGGAACCATATTTAGGCAGCCATATTCTTTGAGTATTTCGTGGGTGATTGTTCCTGTCTCTGTGTTTGTTGCACCAGATAGGGCTGTTTCGGTTTTTCACGTTTATTGTTTTTGTAAACTGTTCGTATTTTCATCTTTCATTAAAGATGTTTATGAATAACCACGCTGCATTTTGGTCCTCCTCTCTTTCACCAGAAGAAAACCGTAACACCTTCCTTGCTAAACAGTGTATTTTAGTCAATTATTTGGTGACAAATGAATATATTTAGTTTAGTTTTATCTAAAAAGGATAACTTTTTTTCTGTTTCACAATTATTATTTTTTAAATCACTGAGGAGGATGGAGGATGGTCCTCCCTTTCCTCCTCTGAGGGGCTTCACCTGATAATCAAATCAAATCAAATGTTATTTGTCACATACACATGGTTAGCAGATGTTGATGTGAGTGTAGCGAAATGCTTGTGCTTCTAGTTCCGACAATGCAGTAATAACCAACAAGTAATCTAGCTGACAATTCCAAAACTACTACCTTATAGCCACAAGTGTAAGGGGATAAAGAATATGTACATAAAGATATATGAATGAGTGATGGTACAGAGCAGCATACGCAAGATACAGTAGATGGTATTGAGTGCAGTATATACATATGAGATGAGTATGTAAACAAAGTGGCATAGTTAAAGTGGCTAGTGATACATGTGTTACATAAAGATGCAGTAGATGATATAGAGTACAGTATATACGTATACATATGAGATTAATAATGTAGGGTATGTAAACATATTAGTTAGCATTGTTTAAAGTGGCTAGTGATATATTTTACATAATTTCCCATCAATTCCCATTATTAAAGTGGCTGGAGTTGAGTCAGTGTGTTGGCAGCAGCCACTCAATGTTAGTGGTGGCTGTTTAACAGTCTGATGGCCTTGAGATAGAAGCTGTTTTTCAGTCTCTCGGTCCCAGCTTTGATGCACCTGTACTGACCTCGCCTTCTGGATGATAGCAGGGTGAACAGGCAGTGGCTCGGGTGGTTGTTGTCCTTGATGATCTTTATGGCCTTCCTGTGACATCGGGTGGTGTAGGTGTCCTGGAGGGCAGGTAGTTTGCCCCTGGTGATGCGTTGTGCAGACCTCACTACCCTCTGGAGAGCCTTACGGTTGTGGGCGGAGCAGTTGCCATACCAGGCGGTGATACAGCCCGACAGGATGCTCTCGATTGTGCATCTGTAGAAGTTTGTGAGTGCTTTTGGTGACAAGCCGAATTTCTTCAGCCTCCTGAGGTTGAAGTGGCACTGCTGCGCTCTGTGGGTGGACCAATTCAGTTTGTCTGTGATGTGTACGCCAAGGAACTTAAAACTTACTACCCTCTCCACTACTGTTCCATCGATGTGGATAGGGGGGTGTTCCAGGTACAGATGATACAGATGTCGGATCTTAATTTGAGCTTTCTAAAGCAGGAAAATAATCTTCCAGCAACATGAAATGTGAATTATTATTTGTATTATTAATGGACATTTTTGTAGGGGTTGATACATTTTTTGTAAGGGAAAATCAAGTTTGTAATTTCCACTTGGAAATTTCAAACTTCAGAAGCCTTTTTAAACCTCAAATACACTACAGGTTTTACATTTCCTGCATTGCAGAAAAGCTATCCTGCAACAGGGTAATCAAATTAAGATCCTACATCTGTAGAGGGATTGATAACAAATTCAGTTTTCCTTTCCCTTTGAGCTCGCCACTATGGATGAGAATCCTAATGTGCCTTCACTCTGCTGTGTGAGATGGTGCTGTATTCCATGAAGTGTATGTTTTCAGTCCAATCAGAGACAAGAGGCCATCTGCCTGCATGCTGTGACTAGGTTACAGCATGTGCTTTACATGAGCCTTGGAAACAACAAAATGAAGCTTTTCAACAGACTCTAAATGGTTGATATAGTCAGCTAGCATGTACAAACAATGGAGAACAGATATAAGTCAGTGTCATCCACTGCCACCAATCATATACCCACCATATGTTGTGGGTAACTGAATAACCTGTCACCTGTGATTAGTGAGAAGAGGCACACAGTGTACTACCATCTATCTCTATCTAGCCACTAGACAACCTCTAGCTTTGCTCACTATGGACCTACTCCAGAAATTAAAGTCCCTACAACCTTATTGACTTGCTTTGTGTGACATCTGTAGAGAGAGACCATGTGAGCTGTGTGCAGTCAACCAGAGAAAGCAACTGTCTGAGAACGGAGGATCTAACACTGGTCTAACTCCAGTGCATATGATCCCCATGTGGTTTAACAATCCAAATCAAACATCATGGATTTAAGACATTATTTCACAACTGCAACGTGAGAGAAACAAATCAGAGTTACGTAAACACTCTGTCAACTGACAGTCACACTGCATGGAGATTACCTGTCTAAATATTTTCAGTAGCTAGCTGCAGTCATTATGGCAATATACTGTAAAAACAAAACAACACAATTGGAAGTAGAAAACTAAAACCCTAAAGCCTTGGTTTTGAGTTGGAAAAAACAAGTTCCAAACAAGTTCCAAAATGAAATTCAAGGGTTTAATCCAGGCACCATGAATAGCTCGCTTTCCCTGATAAAGAAACACTTTCTGAGGCAAAGAGAAAGTAATGAGAGCTCAGTTGACTGAGAGGTAGTGCATAATTGGGACGGGCATATTCAGTCAACAAAGTCCTGTTCAATTTCCACACTTGCAGGGGAGCCTCGCTGGCAATTTACCTTGATTGGCAGCAGTAGGTTAAAGCTGAGGGAGCCGACTATATTCCCTTCATAAGAGAGCTGGCACCATGCTATTTTTTTATTTATTTCATAGGATCCCCATTAGCCGACTTCAATGGTGACAGCTAGTCTTAGTGGTGTTTGTGTAACGGGGTAAGTGACTGGTTGCCGGGAAGTAAGGCGCAGGAGAGCAGAGATGGGTGATAACAGGAGTACTTTAATATACACCTTGGCCCAAAGGCACAGGCGAGGCAGCACAAAGCACAACCACGGTAACATGAACTGGATTAAACAAAACAAACAAACCTAGGTCTGAAACAAACCTAGCGCAAGCCATCCTGTACCAAAAACCCTACACAAAGTACAATTCCACACACAGACATGGGGGAAACAGAGGGTAATATATATTTAGTCTGATGAGGGAATGTGAACAAGGTGTAAGGGAAAACAAGACAAAACAAATGGAAAATGAAAGATGGAGCGGCAATGGCTAGAAGACCGGTGACATCATCCGCCCAAACTTCGCCCGAACAAGGAGAGGGACCGACTTCGGTGGAAGTCGTGACAGTTTGACACATAACAAAAAAAACATTACAGACAAAATACTCTATAATTTACATACATTTAAAAACATTAACATGTAGTGTGTGTGTGTGTGTGTGTGTGTGTGTGTGTGTGTGTGTGTGTGTGTGTGTGTGTGTGTGTGTGTGTGTGCACGCATCTATCAGTTATACATACATGTCAATACAAACACTCAAAAAGTAGTAGGAGCATTGGGTCAGCATCAGCATAACCAAATGATTAGCCAGAGATACAGTACAAGGACTGCTGAGTGACCTATGAAAGTCACTGAATAATGGAGGAGTGGGTGATTTGGACAGAGGCTAAGGAAGATTAGTATGGTGCTGTAAAATGATGCTGTTCAAAATATCACAGTCACTATACCACGATGAGACAACGCAGTGCCTTACTTCCTGGATTTACGATGTAAGGCAGAAATACACTCCAAAGCTCTCTGTTTTCAGTTGTTTTATTTTCTGTGGCATATCAATACAATACTCAGAAACACAGTCTACTTCTGTATCTTCCTGTCTAGACTGTGATGCAATTAATCAATATGTATTTTTATATGGTGTGGCTATTTCTGATCGTCAATGGAGGAGCAGGCTAATACAGTAAAAGTCTGTGAATGGGATAAAAGCTTCTTTCTATAAATAAATCTATGTTCCGCTCATCAAGTTGAAAACTGTGGACTTACTCAGTCTGACTGTAATTGTGTCAAAGTATGCAAGGGATTCTAGGAGTGGTGATACAGATGGTACAATATTGACCAAGAAATAGAGGGTTGGACTGGGTGTCAGAGAGAATTTGTCCATATTTCATTCATATTTCAAGTATTTTTCATATTGCAGAGGGGATTTAGACACATGGTGGAATTTAAACAGTGATTTAATGTGTGCATACACCACAAAGAACTGCTCTACTCTTGCAGTGCATCAGACTAGAGCATCGTGTGATGGTTGACTGGAGTTTGATTACCTTAACCAGTCAACACATTCGAAAGAGCCTTTCTGTTGATCTTGGCCTGATTTGAGTAAAACATATAGGGCTTCTTACCGTGAAGACAAAGTGAGATTTATGAGTCTCTCTCCTTCAGGAGAAATTATACAAAGGAAAATAGGGAAATTATATGTGACATGTAATTTCCGTCTTTAAAGTAGTCCTTCTCCATATTGGGCCTCTAATAGGAGGCTTCCAGTACAATATGTGTTGCTTTGGTTTACACGTCGAAGATAATGAATGATTTCCTTGAACCTACCCTCCAGTCAATAAAGAAGTAGATGGGTCTAACTAAGCCCTTTCTTCATTCCACTGGCTGAGTGGTTATAAAGGGTCTGTCTACACTGTATTCACTCCTGTATAATCTGAAGCATCACTCTTAGCTGGAAGAAGGGAAGGGGCTATTACAAGGCTTATCTTTTTACTCATCATGTCTGATCAAGACAGATGTTAGCACAGCTGGCAGGAACTGAAAAGTGCAACATGACGCAAAACAGATTTCTCCTATCAAACCATCAACACTTCCACCCTGGAGCAATGAGGAACACAACAATGACCTGTTGATGTAGAATTTAGAAACGGGTAACCGTATGTGCTGAAGTGACAGTCCTGTGTTGTCTGTATGAGACTTAAGGGTATGACCCTGTTGCTGTTATAAAATGCATCTCGTTTAGGGGGCTACAGATGTAGGAAATGAATTTGAACCAGTTTGCCACAGCATGAATATAATCATGCAGCAACAGAAAATCTAAATTGTTATTTGGATTATAATATAATTATTGGACATTTATTGCAGGGGTTGCTACATTTTACGTTAGTACAAGTCTGACATTTTAAAGTGGAAATTACAAACTTTAGAAGCCTTTTTAAATTGTGAATACACTACAAGTTTTCATTCCTGTGATCAAATTAATTACATCTGGATTTTGAAAGACAACTAATTCAAGCAGTTGCATGCTGGTGAGTTCCATGCATTTCAGAAGTTTCAGATAATAGGCAGTAGCACTGTAGTATTTCTCCACATTTGTATAGAAATAGCTCACTCACTCACTCACTCACTCACTCACTCACTCACTCACTCACTCACTCACTCACTCACTCACTCACTCACTCTCACTCTCACATTCTTTCTTTCAATACATTTAAACAGGTTGGAGGCATTGGGTCAAACAGGACAAATATCAGCATCCACCCACTACCAAAGCTGAAGCATGAACATTATGATACCTCCTCCTCAATGAAACAACAGAGTTAATTGAGTTAGCCTACTGTCACGTTCTGACCATCGTTCGTATGTGTTTTCCTTGTTTTAGTGTTGGTCAGGACGTGAGCTGGGTGGGCATTCTATGTTGTGTGTCTGGTTTGTCTATTTCTATGTTTGGTCTGATATGGTTCTCAATCAGAGGCAGGTGTTAGTCATTGTCTCTGATTGGGAACCATATTTAGGTAGCCTGTTTTGTGTTGGGTGTTGTGGGGTGATTGTTCCTGTCTCTGTGTTTGCATCAGATAGGGCTGTTTAGGTTTTCGCACGTTTATTGTTTTTGTTAGTTTATTCATGTAGAGTGTCTTTATAAATTAAACATGAATAACCACCACGCTGCATTTTGGTCTGCCTCTCTTTCACCAGAAGAAAACCGTTACACCTACACTTGTTTATAATTGATGTCGTTGAATATAATCACTTCTATATCTTAAGAGGATTGATTTAAAAAGTATTCTCTGTGTGATGCAGGGTAAAATGCAAGTCCAATATCTCAGAGTCAATGGAGAATGTAAACAACAAAAATATAGCATGAATTATGTATAAAACCCATCATCTCCTTACCACTTTTCTAGTGTCTGTGAACCAATGAATTGTCTTCTCTGTAGTGTCTGACTTCCTGTGTACCTGTTGCCTTTGCTGACGTCAGGCCTTTCGACGCCGTACACAATGCAGCGCTCGCTTGCTCGACAGGCATTGGAAAACAGTGTTTGTAAAGTAATGAGTTTAGTTGGCCAGTCAGCATGTTGGGAATGTGCTATCACGGCACATTAAATTGATCCAAACAAGCACTTAATACATTGCTCATTGCAGGTCTAGGGAAATGGAGGAGGCCAGGGGATCGATCGCCTGAGCAGAGAGAGTTCTGGCTATCCGGCCCTGATGCCAATCCTTTCGATCGCCAGGGTAGAAATCAACTGTTATATGAGGGGCCGTGGGAAATGAATGGCCAGATCAATATTTCCAATCTCATCAATATCAACACCCTTTTCCAAAGCAGCAATTCCTAAATGCTCTCTGGCTGGTCTTGCCAATCTTCGTCAATATATATGAGGGTAAACGCATTGCTTAAAGATTAAGACATTGCTTAAGGATTAAGAGGATGCTTTCAGACATAAACTGTGTAACAGTTTTCACCCTAATGCATTACAATTTTGGTTTGGCTATGAACGTTTTTCATCAAATAAATGTTTGTTTTGTATTATGAGACTGTTGGCAATATTCCTTGTTTGGAATAATTTCAGAGAGAAAACAAACACTGGATGGATTAACAGAACCCATTTAATCAGCACTGATAGGCAGAAAGTGCATTGTCTTTATCCTTTTTTCAATTCCACATCATGAAATGTTTTTAAAAGGAAGCTGTAAGCAAGAGAAAGTGACTAATTTATAGGCCTTCCAAGAGTGCTTTCAGATGGAGCTGTGAAATTGCCATATCTCAGAGAACAGATATTGGAGCACTGATATTATTCAAGCCTGCAGACATTGTTTTGAATAGACAGTGAAATCTGTGAAACAATTTGGATTAATTTAGTTCCATTGTTGCAGCTATGAATGCATGAAAAGTAAAGTAATTTGCAGTAAAACAAACCAGATTAATTTAAAGTGTTATTGTATTATTGCGTTATTAAAGACTGAAATGTCATCAATGCATTGGACTGGTCACATTATACATCAATGTGATACTAATCCTCATATCACTTAGGTCTTTTTCTATTGAAATACATTTACATATATTAACATAGCCTTCTATTATGCATAGTTTATACAACCGGTGGATCTAATCCTGGATGCTGATTGGTTAAAAACGCATTCCAGATGGTGTCTATTCCACAAGTTACCACCGGGTAAATCTACGATGTTAAAATGTCTATTTACTCTAATAGACTGCGCAAGGCACCATCTCATCAACTCAGTCAGGCAATTTATAAACTTGATCTCCACTATAAAAAAGCATCTAGACATTATCTCCCATTTCTTTTAGGCTAACATTTCGTTTCAACAGCAGAGATGTGTATTAACCTTGCTGTCTGTCTCTCCAATATTTGCAACATTGTTTCAATATTTGCGATCTCCAGCTGTCACATAATAATGAACTTGTTGGGATGAGACAGGCAGGCAGCTTTTGTCAGCCAGTCAAAATCATGAATCAGCATCTCTTGTATGGATATATACAAAGACGTATCAATAGAAAACAGGTCAAACTTAACGAAGTGCAGCTAGTTTGCTGTCTTTTCAGCAGCTTGTGTTTATGGCCTTCCCGATGTCACAGGAAGGCCATAAAGATCATCAAGGACAACAACCACCCGAGCCACTGCCTGTTCACCCCGCTATCATCCAGAAGGCGAGGTCAGTACAGGTGCAACAAAGCAGGGACCGAGAGACTGAAAAACAGCTTCTATCTCAAGGGCATCAGACTGTTAAACAACCACCACTAACATTGAGTGGCTGCTGCCAACACACTTACTCAACTCCAGCCACTTTAATAATGGGAATTGATGGAAATTGATGTAAAATATATCACTAGCCACTTTAAACAATGCTACTTATATAATGTTTACATACCCTACATTACTCATCTCATATGTATATGAATATACTATACTCTATATCATCTGCTGCATCTTTATGTATACATGTATCACTAGCCACTTTAAACTATGCCACTTTGTTTACATACCCTACATTACTCATCTCATATGTATATACTGTCCCCGATACCATCTACTGCATCTTGCCTATGCCATTCTGTACCATTACTCATTCATATATCTTTATGTACATATTCTTTATCCCTTTACACTTGTGTGTATAAGGTAGTAGTTTTGGAATTGTTAGGTTAGATTACTCGTTGGTTATTACTGCATTGTCAGAACTAGAAGCACAAACATTTCGCTACACTCTCATTAACATCTGCTAACCATGTGTATGTGACAAAGAAATTTGATTTGATTTGGCATATTGAGCAGGACTGGAGGCTCTACAGTGAAATAAGACCGTAATCACTACCAGGACAGTAATGGACAAGGCATATTGCTATTAGAGAGAGGCATGCGTAGCCATGTGAACATATGGGTCCAGTGAGTGGTTGGGCTGGCTGGGGACAATGAGATTCAGACAGTTAGCAGACTAACAAGCTAACAGTTAGCAGGCCGGGGCTAAACAAGCTAGCAGCTAGTAGACTGGGGAAAGATAGCAGTTAGCAGGCCGGGTTAGCAAGCAAGCAGTTAGCATGGGCTAGCAGTTAGAGACCAGGCAGGTAAGCTAGCAGTTAGCAGGCCTGGGCCGGCAGCTAGCAGTTAGTAGACCGGGGCAAGCTAGCAGTTAGCAGGCCGGGTTAGCAAACAGTTAGCAGGAGCTAGCATTTAGCAGACCGGGTTAGCAAGCAAACAGTTCGCAGGAGCTAGCAGTTAGCAGACCGGGAGCAGACCGGGTTAGCAAGCAAGCAGTTAGCAAGGGCTAGCAGTTAGCAGACCCGGCAGGCAAGCTAGCAGTTAGCAGACCGGGCCCGGCAAGCTAGCAGTTAGCAGACCGGGTTAGCAAGCAAGCAGATAGCAGGGGCTAGAAAGTTAGCCTTTGGGGAAGTCGCGATGGGGGTAAGTCTGTTTTTGCCTCTTCGTGCGGTGACGTCTATAGACCAGTCTTGGAATTAGTAGGGTTCCAAGTAGCTCTAGGTAGCTAGCAGGCCTTGCTGGTTAGCATAATGGGCCTTCAGCTGGCATCGCGCCTGAGGGGCCTTTTGGAGTCCTCGGGTAGATTATGTCGGTATTTCGGTTGTAGGGGATCTGCGGGGTTCCATGCCCCGTACCAGCTGTAGAAGAGGTCTGGATATTGTAGCCCAGGAGCCCTAGCCGGGCTAGCTTCAAGCTAATTGGTGCTTGCTCTGGGATGGAAACGCTAGCCAGGAGTAGTCATCTGGGATTGCGGTTAGCTAGTTGTGAAGATCCAGATGAAAATGTTCAGTTTGCGTTAGGAATCCGGGGATAAAAATAACAGGTCCGTTATGCTCTGGTTAGAGTCACGTTGTTCGAACTGATGAGCGCCAAATGTCGTGGAAATTTCCTCTATTTACCAAATCATGGGAGCAAACCACACACACACGTCAGAGTTAGTTATAAAAGTCCATCTTTAATTATATGAGCTCTATCACAATCCTGTGACTCTCAGATAAATTCAGTGTCTCTCAGTGAATTCTCTGAGAGCCCCCTTACAATGCAACTGAGTTCCTTTTAATAGCAAAGACACACATAGTCAGACAGCATAGACATAATTCATCGTTCAGCTTTGTCTCCTTTCCCAAACCCCAGAACCATAAATCAAATTGTCATTTCGATACAACCAACTCAAAATACAACCTCCTGGACAAACTCACGTAGAGGAGAATGAGGCAATAGGTTAAGATAGAAACAACATTAGAGGGAGCATAGAATGATTCCAGACACTGCCACCCTTCTTTCCCCACTAGAAAAGGTAGAGAGTAAAAGATATGTTTACACATGATGACACTTTGACCTCTCCCCTCTCTGTGGCCCATGCAACTTAGTTTTAACATAGAACAGATAACTGCAACCTCGCCACAGTATTATCAAAAATACCATTCTGATGAGAAGTAACTTACACACATTTTATGAATATTAAACATCTTACAAATGTTACCAACAAATTCTGATTCTTCCACGACAGCTTTCCGAGCTGAAGGTTAGCTAATGACCGCTGGCAATGGTTTGCTGACTGATAGCTGGTAGTTAGCTGGCTAGCTTCAGTTGAGGGTGTCACGTCTAATCATGCCTCGAACTGTATACGCCGGGGGCCCATCGATGTCCAGAGGGTGCGGAGGGACCTCAGACACCTCACCTTCTTCCAGGGGACCAGCCACCACCGACCTGAGGAGAGACACATGAAACGAGGGGTTAATATGGTAATACCTAGGAAGTTGTAACCTATAACACACCTTGTTTATTCTCCTCAGGACTTTGAACGGCCCCACACACTGCGGTCCCAGCTTCCGACAGGGCAGGCGGAGGGGCAGGTTTCGGGTCGAGAGCCAGACCCTGTCCCCCGGTGCAAACCCGGGGGCCTCACTGCAGTGCTGGTCAGTGCTCCTCTTCTGCCGTTCTCCCGCTAACCGTAATGAGTCCTGAACGGCTTTCCAGGTGTCCTTGGAGCGCTGTACCCATTCCTCCACCGCAGGAGCCTCGGTCTGACTCTGATGCCATGGAGCCAGGACCGGCTGGTAACCTAACACACACTCAAAAGGAGACAAGTTAGTAGAGGAGTGGCGTAAGGAGTTCTGGGCTAGTTCGGCCCATGGAACATACCTTGCCCACTCATCAGGCCGGTCCCGACAATAGGACCGCAGAAACCTGCCCACATCCTGGTTAGCGCGCTCCACCTACCCATTACTCTCGGGGTGAAAACCTGAGGTTAAGCTAACCGAGACCCCCAGTCTCTCCATAAACGCCCTCCACACTCTGGACGTGAACTGGGGACCCCGATCAGAGACGATGTCCTCAGGCACCCCATAGTGCCGGAAGACATGGGTAAACAAAGCCTCAGCAGTCTGCAGGGCCGTAGGAAGACCGGGCAACGGAATAAGACGACAGGACTTAGAAAACTGATCCACAACGACCAGGATCGTAGTACTTCCCTGGGACGGGGGAAGGTCGGTAAGAAAATCCACCGATAAATGTGTCCACGGCCGTTGTGGAACGGGGAGAGGTTGTAATTTCCCTCTAGGTAGGTGCCGAAGAGCCTTGCTCTGAGCACACACTGAGCAGGAGGAGACATAAAATCTCACGTCTTTAGCCAGTGTGGGCCACCAGTATCTCCCTCTCAGACTCTGCACTGTCCTCTTGATACCAGGATGACCCGAGGAGGGAAGAGTATGAGCCCACCTAATCAGCTTGTCCCGGACCACCCTCTGCACGTACTTGGTCCTTACTGGACGGCTCTGACCGTGAGGCCCTCTCTATCTCAGCATCTACCTCCCATACCACTGGTGCCACGAGACATGACGGTGGAATGATGGGAGTTGGCTCTACTGACCGTTCCTCGGTATCATAGAGGCGAGACAGTGCGTCAGCTTTGGTGTTTTGGGAGCCTGGCCGATATGTGAGGGTAAACTGGAACCTAGTAAAAAACATGGCCCATCTAGCCTGACGTGGATTTAGTCTCTTAGCTGCCCGGATGTACTCGAAATTACGATGGTCAGTCCAGATGAGAAAAGGGTATTTAGCCCCCTCAAGCCAATGTCTCCACACCTTCAGAGTCTCCTAGAGATGAACGTACTTTGGTGCGAAAGTGCAAATCAATCCCAGAACAACAGCGAAGGACCTTGTGAAGATACTGGAGGAAACAGGTACAAAGTATCTATATCCACAGTAAAACTATTCCTATATCTACATAACCTGAAAGGCCGCTCAGCAAGGAAGAAGCCACTGCTCAAAAACCGCCATAAAAAAGCCAGACTACGGTTTTCAACTGCACATGGGGACAAACATCGTACTTTTTGGAGAAGTGTCCTCTGATCTGATGAAACACAAATATAACTGTTTGGCCCAAATGACCATTGTTATGTTTGGAGGAAAAAGGGTGAGGCTTGCAAGCCAAATAACACCATCCCAACCGTGATGCACGGGGGTGGAAGCATCATGTTGTTGGGGTGCTTTGCTGCAGGAGGGACTGATGCACTTCACAAAATAAATGGCATCATGAGGGAGGAAAATGATGTGGATATATTGAAGCAACATCTCAAGACATCAGTCATGAAGCCAAAGCTTGGTTGCAAATGTGACTTCCAAAAGGACGATGACCCCAAGCATACTTCAAAAGTTGTGGCAAAATGGCTTTAGGACAACAAAGTCAAGGTATTGGAGTGGCCATCACAAAGCCCTGACCTCAATCCTATAGACAATTTGTGGGCAGAACTGAAAAAATGTATGTAAGCAAGGAGGCCTACAAACCTGTCTCAGTTATACCAGCTCTGTCAGGAGGAATGGGCCAAAATTCACCCAAAATATTGTGGGAAGCTTGTGGAAGGCTAAGTTAAACAATTTAAAGGCAATGCTACCAAATACTAATTGAGTGTATGTAAACTTCTGACCCATTGGGAATGTGATGAAATAAATAAAAGCTGAAATAAATCTTTCTCTCTACAATTATTCTGACATTTCACGTTTTTAAGATAAAGTGGTGATCCTAACTGACCTAAGACAGGGAATTTTTAAATGATTAAATGAAAAACTGAGTTTAAATGTATTTGGCTAAGGTGTATGTAAACATTTTACTTCAAATGTATTTGGCATATTTTGTCATAGGATAGGTCAAATAACAATACTATATGCTTTTGAACAGTATAATTCTGAAATGTAGGTATTTCAAAATCAATTCAAAGTTTGTCACGTGCGCCGAATACAACAGTGAAATGCTTAATTACAGGCTCTAACCAATATTGCAAAAAAGGTATTAGGTGAACAAAATGTAAGTAAAGAAATAAAACAGAAAAAAGACAAGCTATGTACTGTAGCGGGGCTATAAATGTAGCTAGGCTACATACAGACACCGGTTGGTCAGGCTGATTGAGGTAGTATATACGTGAATGTATAGTTAAAGTGACTATGCATATATGGTAAACAGAGAGTAGCAGCAGCGTAAAATGAGGGGTTGAGGAGGAGGCACACAATGCAAATAGTCCAGGAAGCCATCTTATGGCTTGGGGGTAAAAACTGTTGAGAAGCCTTTTTGTCTTAGACTTGGCACTCCGGTATCTCTTGCCATGCGATAGTAGAGAGAACAATCTATGACTGGGGTGCCTGTGGTCTTTGAAAATGTTCAGGGCCTTCCTCTGACACCGCCTGGTATAGAGGTTCTGGATGGCAGGCAGCTTTGCCCTAGTGATGTCCTAGGCCATACGCGCTACCCTCTGTAGTGCCTTGCGGTCAGAGGCCGAGCAATTGCCATACCAGGCAGTGATGCAAACGGTCATGATGCATTCGATATTGCAGCTGTAGAACCTTTTGAGGATCTCAGGACCCATGCCAAATCTTTTTTAGTTTCCTGAATGTGAAAACGCTTTGTTGTGCCCTCCTCACGAATCTCTTGGTGTGTTGGACCATTCTAGTTTGTTGTTGATGTGGACACCAAGGAGCTTGAAGTTCTCAACCTGCTCCACTACAGCCCCTTTGATGTTAATGCTGATCCTCAAAACAGGGGTCCCACAAGGGTGCATGCTCAGCCCCCTCCTGTACTCCCTGTTTGCCCATGGCTGCATGGCCACACACGCCTCCAACTCAATCATCAAGTTTGCAGACGACAGAACAGTAGTAGGCCTGATTACCAACAATGATGAGACAGCCTACAGGAAGGTGGTGAGAGGGCCCTGGGAGAGTGGTGCCAGGAAAATAATCTTTCACTCAACGTCAACAAAACAAAGGAGCTGATCATGGACTTCAGGAAACAGCAGAGAGAGCACAGCCCTATCCACATCAACGGGACCACAGTGGAGAACGTTGAAAGCTTAAAGTTCCTCGGCGTACACATCACTGACAATCTGAAACGGTCCACCCACACAAACAGTTTTTGTGAAGAAGGCACAACAGCGCCTCTTCAAGAGGTAGGAGGTTGAAGAAATTTGACTTGGCCCCTAAAACCCTCACAAATCTTTACAGATGCACAATTGAGAGCATCGTGTCGGGCTGTATCACCACCTGGTACAGCAACTGCATCGCCTGCAACCGCAGGACTCTCCAGGTGTGGTCTGTCCAACGCGTCACCCGTGGCAAACTACCTGCCCTCCAGGACACCTACAGCACCCGATGTCACAGGAAGGCCAAAATATCATCAAGGACCAGCTTCTATCTCAACACCATCAGACTGTTAATTAGCCATCATTAGCCGGCTTCCACCCGGTTACGCAACCCTGCACCTTAGAGGCTGCTGCCCTACGTACATACTGTACATAGACTTTGAATCGCTGGCCACTTTAATCATTTTTACATAGTGGATTACTCATCTCATATGTATATACTCCATTCTATTCTACTGTATTTTAGTCAATGCCACTCTATTGCTCAATCTAATATTTATATATTTATTAATTACATTTTTTTACTTTTAGATTTGTGTGTATTGTTGTGAATTGTTAGATCCTACTGCACTAAAGGCCAGTTTTATTGCTTCTTTAATCAGAACAACAGTTTTCAGCTTTGCTAACATAATTGCAAAACAGTTTTCTAATGATCAATTAGCTTTTAAAAAAGATAAACATGGATTAGCTAACACAACGTGCCATTGGAACACAGGAGTGATGGTTTCTGATAATGGGCCTCTGTATCACTATGTAGATATTCCATTAAAAAATCTGCCGTTTCCAGCTACAATAGTCCTTTACAACATTAACAATGTCTACACTGTATTTCTGATCAATTTGATGTTATTTTAATGCACAAAATGTTTTATTTTCTTTCAAAAACAAGGACATTGCTAAATTAACAAAAACTTTTGAACGGTAGTGTGTATGGAAACAAAAACAAAAACATCGAACAATGTGCCTTAGCAAATACCATTGGTGTTTAATATGAGGGTTTCAGCATAAAATATCCCCTTTTTTAATACACACTTTATTTATTTTAATTTGTTCTAAAACATATTGACATTCCTTAGAACAAATAAACCCAGATAACACCAGATAAAAAAACAATTGATAAAAATACTGTATCAGTCTAATCCAAATATGTCTTTAATCTCTGTTGAAATGCCTGTTGCTAAATTCTGCTATTCAAACACCAGTGTAAGACCATTTTGATCCTGAAAGGCTTGACAGTCATTGTGGTCAAGATAATCAGTTTTCACAGGATCACCTTCTCACCACAGATTACACACACAGACACACACACACACACACACACACACACACACACACACACACACACACACACACACACACACACACACACACACACACACACACACACACACACACACCTTTACACTTGTGTTGGGTCGAATTTTCCCTATTTCCCTTAATTAATTTAACAATAGGTTTTCATAGTATGACTGATATTAACAGTCAATGTACTGTTATATCTGGATCTAATTGGCTCTATATATACAGTAACTTTCAAGGACAGGTTTACAATTCCCATCGTGATTCAATGTGAAAATGTGACTGTGGTCAGCATACTATAGTCAGGTGTATGACTGTTTTCTGCCACCCCTGGCTAGTTCAATAATTACAGGGATTGAAAGAGAGGGGTTGTTATGGGGTTGTTATGTTATGTCCCTCTAGCTTATCTGTTGATGCATTTATGATGATAAAAAAGTTGGTCACTAATAACTTCAGAGCTGTCATTGAAACGCTTTGCAGGTTGAATGATGCTATATTGGTGTTATATTGGTGCAATGTATCCTTGCTATTGTGATCATTTACATGAATGGTTATACAACACTTTAATAATAGGTTGACACTTATCACACTAGTTAACAATTTTATTTGAAGTGGATAATATGTAAACAGGGGTCATGAGAGTCAAAAGGAGAGGTCAGGGTAGATTGTTCAGGGTAGATCATTCATGGTCGATAGATTCAGTCTGATGACGGTGATGAATAAACAGGGCATCACACACATTAGATTTCACAGTGCTAATTGTATCATAGAGAAGACCAGCGGGACTGATTAGTTTGTTTTCCCATGTTTCTGCTACCTGAGACCATATGTTTCTCTGTCAACATGTGGGTTAGTCTTAGGTAACATATTTTGCCTTGATTCAATCACTCGGCTCTGGTGTCCCTGTGTGTGTCAAGTCACCTGAGTGACAGCAGGGATAATGCTTTTCTTCATGTGACGGATCCGCGTGTCACCGCCACAAGGCACCCAGGCAAATTGGAGTGGGGAAAGGAAATTAGGCGGCCCATAGGGATGTAGTCACACTGACAGGTCTTTTGGGATCATCTCACTGCTTTCAGGGGGATGAACAAGCTGGAGCACTTCCATCAGTGGGTACACACACACACACTGGATTTCAATCTGCAAACAAAACATGCATCAACATGAAGCAGAGCTATAATCCCTCAGATAGCAAAATTATGTTCTTTATTTTTGTGTATCAATTTTATAAATGGATCTTTATGTCTCTAGGGAATGCACCGTGAGCTTCAGTTTCAACAGCATACAGTAGTCCTCACAAACTATTATAATCTGTAATGACCACGGTGTACATTTTAAGCTTGGAAGTGTTTGCAATGCTTTTCAGCACATCTTTTGTGTGTGCTATTTTTAGCTTTGAGGTCACATGCGAGCGCACATACAACACATTTGCTTTCCCCAACAATAAAATAACACATTTATCTTTTCTTCTTTTATTTTGTCTCCCTTCGTTTCCAACAATGTCTCTTTCTTCTACAATTGCTGGCTGGAGGCAGGAAGATAGAGTATTTGTTTTTAGCACCATCAGTTTCACAAAGCCAGGCCCATTTGTCAACAAGAGACATGATCTGAAACCCTGCCCAGCCGCAGTTTGTGTTGTATTGATCACCTCTGTCACGAAAACCCTTTCTGCAGGTGATGGACACTTTCTTTGTTCTTCCCTCTGATTGGTTTGGTTTTCCAGAACCTTCGTGCAGAAACCAAAGCTGACATTGTGGTGAGCTCTGAAGTTGGAACTATTTTCCAAAGGGTCTAGTAGCTGGAGGTCGATCACTGCCACTAATGCAGAGAAGGCTTATGGTGTGAAGGCAGAAAGAAACATGCAGCCAACTCAGTCTGCCCTTTGCAAGGCTTTTGGTTTATCAAATGACCATGTGACTGCTTATAGCTAGATCAGCCAATGGGGGAAATCCATTCTCCCCCAGCAGGGAACGTGCTTCAGAAACATTTAGAAACATACATTCTAGACTGTATCCTACAGATCTAGGCTGTATCCTAGAAACCAAGACTGTACACTAAAGATGTAGGCTGTAGCCCAGAGATCTAGACTTGATCAAAGAGATCTAGACTGTATTCTAGAGATCCAGGCTGTATACTAAAGATCTAGGCTGTATCCTAGAAATATAAACTTGATCCTAGAAATGCAAATTGTATCCTAGGAATCTAGACTGTATCAAAGAGATCTCGACTGTATCCTAGAGATCTAGACTGTATACTAGAGATCTAGACTGTATCTTTGAGATTTAAGATGTATCCTAGAGATCTAGACTGTATCCTAGAGATCTAAACTATAACCTAGAGATCTAGACTGTATCCTAGAGATTTAGGCTGTATCCAAGAGATTTAGGCTGGAGCCTATAGATCTAGACTGTATCAAAGAAATCTAGGCAGTAACCTAGATATCTAGACAGTATGTTCAATATGTAGTCTGTGTCCTAGAGATCTAGGAAGTAGCCTAGACATCTAGACTGTATCAAGGAAATGTAGGCTTTAACCTAGGTATCTAGACTGTTTATTAGAGATCTAGACTTTATCCTAGAGATCTAGTCTCTATGCTTGAGATCAAGGCTGTGTCCTTGAGATGTAGACTGTATCCAAGAGATATAGGCTGTATCATAGAGATCAAGACTGTGTTTGAGAGATCAAGGAAGTATCATAGAGGCTGTATCCAAAAGATCTACACTGCATCCTAGAGATCTAGATTGTATCCTAGAGATCTTTACTGTACCCTGGAGATCTATACTGAATCCTAGAGGTCTAGGATTTATCCTACAGATCTAGCATGTATAGTAGGTATATAGGTTGTATCTTAGAGACCTTTACTGTGTCCTAGATACAGTGCCTTGCGAAAGTATTCGGCCCCCTTGAACTTTGCGACCTTTTGCCACATTTCAGGCTTCAAACATAAAGATTTAAAACTGTATTTTTTGTGAAGAATCAACAAGTGGGACACAATCATGAAGTGGAACGATATTTATTGGATATTTCAAACTTTTTTAACAAATCAAAAACTGAAAAATTGGGTGTGCAAAATTATTCAGCCCCTTTACTTTCAGTGCAGCAAACTCTCTCCAGAAGTTCAGTGAGGATCTCTGAATGATCCATTGTTGACCTAAATGACTAATGATGATAAATACAATCCACCTGTGTGTAATCAAGTCTCCGTATAAATGCACCTGCACTGTGATAGTCTCAGAGGTCTGTTAAAAGCGCAGAGAGCATCATGAAGAACAAGGAACACACCAGGCAGGTCCGAGATAGTGTTGTGAAGACATTTAAAGCCGGATTTGGATGCAAAAAGATTTCCCAAGCTTTAAACATCCCAAGGAGCACTGTGCAAGCGATAATATTGAAATGGAAGGAGTATCAGACCACTGCAAATCTACCAAGACCTGGCCGTCCCTCTAAACTTTCAGCTCATACAAGGAGAAGACTGATCAGAGATGCAGCCAAGAGGCCCATGATCACTCTGGATGAACTGCAGAGATCTACAGCTGAGGTGGGAGACTCTGTCCATAGGACAACAATCAGTCGTATATTGCACAAATCTGGCCTTTATGGAAGAGTGGCAAGAAGAAAGCCATTTGTTAAAGATATCCATAAAAAGTGTTGTTCAAAGTTTGCCACAAGCCACCTGGGAGACACACCAAACATGTGGAAGAAGGTGCTCTGGTCAGATGAAACCAAAACTAAACTTTTTGGCAACAATGCAAAACGTTATGTTTGGCGTAAAAGCAACATTGCTAATCATCCTGATCACACCATCCCCACTGTCAAACATGGTGGTGGCAGCATCATGGTTTGGGCCTGCTTTTCTTCAGCAGGGACAGGGAAGATGGTTAAAAGGAGTCTGCAAAAGACCTGAGACTGGGACGGAGATTTGTCTTCCAACAAGACAATGATCCAAAACATAAAGCAAAATCTACAATGGAATGGTTCAAAAATAAACATATCCAGGTGTTAGAATGGCCAAGTCAAAGTCCAGACCTGAATCCAATCGAAAATCTGTGGAAAGAACTGAAAACTACTGTTCACAAATGCTCTCCATCCAACCTCACTGAGCTCGAGCTGTTTTGCAAGGAGGAATGGGAAAACATTTCAGTCTCTCGATGTGCAAAACTGATAGAGACATACCCCAAGCGACTTATAGCTGTTATCGCAGCAAAAGGTGGCACTACAAAGTATTAACTTAAGGGGGCTGAATAATTTTGCACCCCCAATTTTTCAGTTTTTGATTTGTTAAAAAAGTTTGAAATATCCAATAAATGTCGTTCCACTTCATGATTGTGTCCCACGTTTTGTTGATTCTTCACAAAAAAATACAGTTTTATATATATTTTTTTACCTTTATTTAACCAGGCAAGTCAGTTAAGAACACATTCTTATTTTCAATGACGGCCTGGGAACAGTGGGTTAACTGCCTGTTCAGGGGTAGAACGACAGATTTGTACCTTGTCAGCTCGGGGGTTTGAACTCGCAACCTTCCGGTTACTAGTCCAACGCTCTAACCACTAGGCTACGCTGCCGTATCTTTGTGTTTGAAGCCTGAAATGTGGCAAAAGTTGGCAAAATGTGGCAAAAGGTCGCAAAGTTCAAGGGGGCCGAATACTCTCGCAAGGCACTGTATCTAGGCTGTAGCCTAGTGATAAAGACTGTATCCAAGAGCTCTAGGCTGTATCCAAGAGATAAAAACTGTAGCCAAGAGATCTAGTCTGTATTGTAGAGTTCTAGACTGTACCTAGAGATCTAGGCTATATCCTAGAGATCTTGGCTGTATCGTAGATATCTCCACTGTATCCTAGACCTAAAAGTTGTATGCTAGACGTCTAGAGATCTAGACTGTATCATAGAAATAAAGACTGTATCCAAGAGACCTAGACTCTATCCAAGAGATCAAGACAGTATCAACAATATATAGGCTGTATCCTAGAGATCTAGCCTGTCTCCCGGAGATCTAGATTGTATCATAGAGATGTAGGCTGAATCCAAGAGATCGGTTCTTCAGCATAGAGACCTAGACTGTATCCTAGAGATCTAGTCTCTATCCTTGATATCTAGGCTGTATCAGAGATATCTAGGCTGTATCCTAGATATCTAGACTGTATCCTAGACATAAAAGTTGTATCCTAGAGATCTAGTCTCTATCCTTGATATCTAGGCTGTATCAGAGATATCTAGTCTGTATCCTAGAGATAAAGACTGTATCCAAGAGACCTAGACTGTATCCTAGAGCTCTAGGCTGTAGCCTATAAATCTAGCCAGATTCAACAATATTTAGGCTGAATCCAAGACATTTAGCCTGTATCTTAGAGATCTAAATTGTAACCTAGATATCTAGACTGTTTATTAGAGATCTAGACTGTATCCAATAGATCTAGTCTCCATCATAGATATCAAGGCTGTGTCCTTGAGATGTAGACTGTATCCTAGAGATCAAGGCTGCATCATACAGATCTATATTGTATCCTCGAGATCTAAACTGAATCCTGGATATCTAGACAGTATCTCAGAGATCTGGCCTGTAGATTCCAGATATCTAGAATGTATCCTACAGATAAATACTGTATCCAAGAGATCTAGAATGCATCAACAAAATCTAGTCTGTATTCTAGAGATCTAGACTCTATCGTATAGATTGACACTGTATCCTAGTGATCTAGATTGTATCCTAGAGATCAAGGCTGCATCGCGGCGATGTAGTCTGTATTGTAGAGATCTAGACTGTATCCTAGAGATAAATACGGTAGCCAAGAGATCTAGACTGCATTAACGAAATATAGGCTGTATTCTACAGATCTAGACTGTTTCATAGCGATCTAGACTGTATTCTAGAGACTGTGGCTGTATGCTAGAGATCTAGGCTTAACCCTAGAGATCTAGGCTGTATCCTAGAGAGAAATACTTTAGCCAAGAGCTCTAGACTGCATCAACGAAATCTAGTCTGTATTCTAGAGATATAGACAGTATCGTAGAGATCTACACTGTATCCTAGAGATAAAGACTGAATCCAAGAACCCTAGACTGTATCCTAGAGATCAAGGCTGTAGCCTAGAGATTAATACAGTATCAACAATACATATTCTGTTTCATAGAGATCCAGCCTGTACCCTAGAGATCTCGACTGTATCCTAGATATCAAGGCTGTATCGTAGAGATGTAGACTGTATCAGAGAGATCTAGACCGTATCCTAGAGATTTAGGCTGTATCCAATAGATTTAGGCTGTATCCAAGAGATCTAGGCTGTAGCCTAGAGATCTAGACTGTATCCAAGAGATAAAAACTGTATCCAAGAGAACTAAACTGTATCCAAGAGATACAGCACCGCCGAATGCTGGTGGTGCTTTCACTCTAGTGGTAGCATGAGACAGAGTCTACAACCCACACAAGTGGCTCAGGTAGTGCAGCTCATCCAGGATGGCACATCAATGCGAGCTGTGGCAAGAAGGTTTGCTGTGTCTGTCAGCGTAGTGTCCAGAGCATGGAGGCGCTACCAGGAGACAGGCCAGTACATTAGGAGACGTGGAGGAGGCCGTAGGAGGGCAACAACCCAGCAGCAGGACCGTCAACTCCGCCTTTGTGCAAGGAGGAGCAGGAGGAGCACTGCCAGAGCCCTGCAAAATGACCTCCAGCAGGCCACAAATGTGCATGTGTCTGCTCAAACGATCAGAAACAGACTCCATGAGGGTGGTATGAGGGCCCGACGTCCACAGGTGGGGTTTGTGCTTACAGCCCAACACTGTGCAGGACGTTTGGCATTTGCCAGAGAACACCAAGATTGGCAAATTCGCCCTGTGCTCTTCACAGATGAAAGCAGGTTCACACTGAGCACATGTGACAGACGTGACAGAGTCTGGAGATGCCGCGGAAAATGTTCTGCTGCCTGCAACATCCTCCAGCATGACCGGTTTGGCGGTGGGTCAGTCATGGTGTGGGGTGGCATTTCTTTGGGGGGCTGCAAAGCCCTCGATGTGCTCGCCAGAGGTAGCCTGACTGCCATTAGGTACCGAGATGAGATCCTCAGACCCCTTGTGAGACCATATGCTGGTGCGGTTGGCCTTGGGTTTCTCCTAATGCAAGACAATGCTAGATCTCATGTGGCTAGAGTGTGTCAGCAGTTCCTGCAAGAGGAAGGCATTCCCCAGACCTGAATCCAATTGAGCACATCTGGGACATCATGTCTCGCTCCATCCACCAATGCCACGTTGCACCACAGACTGTCCAGGAGTTGGCGGATTCTTTAGTCCAGGTCTGGGAGGAGATCCCTCAGGAGACCATCCGCCACCTCATCAGGAGCATGCCCAGGCGTTGTAGGGAGTTCATACGGGCACATGGAGGCCACACACACTACTGAGCCTCATTTTGACTTGTTTTAAGGACATTACATCAAAGTTGGATCAGCCTGTAGTATGGTTTTCCACTTTAATTTTGAGTGTGATTCCAAATACAGAACTCCATGGGTTGATAAATAAATAAAATTTCCATTGATTATTTTTGTGTGATGTTGTTGTCAGCACATTCAACTATGAAAAGAAAAAAGTATTTAATAAGAATATTACATTCATTCAGATCTAGGGTGTGTTATTTTAGTGTTCCCTTTATATTTTTGAGCAGTGTAGACTGTATCTAAGAAATCTAGGCTGTAACCTAGATATCTAGACAATGTATTCTACCCTAGAGATCAAGACTGTGTCCTTGAGATCAAGGCGGTATCCAAGAAATATAGGCTGTATCATAGAGATCAAGACTGTGTATGAGAGATCAAGGATTTATCATCGAGATCAAGGCTGTATCCTAGAGATCTAGACTGCATCCTGGAGATCTAGATTGTGTCCTAGAGATCTATACTGTATCCTAGAGATCTAATCTGAATCCCAGAGATCTCAGCTATATCCTAGATATCAAGATTGTATCCTAGAGATCAAGATTTTATCCTAGAGATTAAGATTGTACGCTGGACAAGTTTGGAGGGTACTATGGTGTTAAATGCTGAGCTGTTATCAATGAACAGCTTTCTCACATAGGTATTCCTCTTGTCCAGATGAGTTAGGGCAGTGTGCAGTGTGGTTGCGATCTGGTTTGTGGACCTATTGGGGCAGTAAGCAAATTGGAGTAGGTCTAGGGTGTCAGGTAGAGTGGAGGTGATATGGTCCTTGACTAGTCTCTCAAAGCACTTCATGATGACGGAAGTGAGTGCTACTGGGCGGTAGTTGTTTAGCTCAGTTACCTTAGCTTTCTTGGGAACAGGAACAATGGTGGCCCTCTTGAATCATGTGGGAACAGCAGACTGGGATAAGGATTGACTGAATATGTCTGTAAACACACCAGCCAGCTGGTCTGCGCATGCTCTGAGGGCGCGGCTGGGGATGCCGTCTGGGCCTGCAGCCTTGCGAAGGTTAACACGTTTCAATGTTTTACTCACGTCGGCTGCAGTGAAGGAGAGTCCACAGGTTTTGATAGCGGGCCGTATCAGTGGCACTGTATTGTCCTCAAAGCGAGCAAAGAAGTTGTTTAGTCTGTCTGAGAGCAAGACATCCTGGTCCGCGACGGGGCTGTTTTTTTTTGTAATTCGTGATTGACTGTAGACCCTGCCACATACCTCTTGTCTCTGAGCCGTTGAATTGCGACTCTACTTTGTTTCTATACTGACGCTTAGCTTGTTTGATTGCCTTGCGGAGGGAATAGCTACACTGTTTGTATTCGGTAATGTTCACCTTGCCCCGATCACCTTGCCCTGGTTAAAAGCAGTGGTTCGCGCTTTCAGTTTCGCGCGAATGTTCAATCAATCCACTGTTTCTGGTTTGGGAATGTTTTGATAAGTTGCTGTCGGTACGACATCGCCGATGCACTTGCTAATAAACTCGCTCACCGAATCAGCGTATTCGTCAATGTTGTTATTTGACACAATGCGGAATATATCCCAATCCACGTGATCGACGCAATCTTGAAGCGTGGAATCAGATTGGTCGGACCAGAGTTGAACAGACCTGAGCACGGGAGCTTCCTGTTTTAGTCTCTGTCTATAGGCTGGGAGCAACAAAATTGAGTCGTGGTCAGCTTTTCCAAAAGGAGGGCGGGGGAGGGCCTTATATGAGTAGCGGAAGTTAGAATAACAATGATCCAGGGTTTTACCAGCCCTGGTAGCACAATCGATATGCTGATAGAATTTAGACTGTATCCTAGATATCTATCCTCTATTCTAGAGAGTTAGGCTGTATCCTAGACATAAAAGTTGAATCCTAGACATCAGGGCTTTAGCATAGAGATCTAGACATTATCCTAGAAATCGAGATGATAACCTAGATTTAAAAGCTGTATCGTAGATAACTAGACTGTATCCTAGAGATGTATACTGCATCCAATAGTTCTAGGCTGAATCCTAGATACCTAGACTGTATCCTAGAGATCTATACTGCATCCTAGAGATCTAGATTGTAACCTAGAACTATAGACTGTATCCTAGAGGTATAGACTGTATCCTAGAGGTATAGACTGTATCCTAGAGGTATAGACTGTATCCAAGAGAATTAGACTATATCCTAGAGAATTAGACTGTATCCTAGAGATTTAGGCTGTATCCAAGAGATCTAGGCTGTAGCCAATAGTTTGAGACTGTATCAAACAGATCTAGGCAGTAACCTAGATATCTTCGATATGTTGTCTGTGTCCTAGAGATCTAGGAAGCAGCCTAGAAATATTGACTGTATCAAAGAAATCTAGGCTGTAACCGAGCTATCTAGACATTTTATTAGAGATCTCGACTGTATCCTAGAGATCTCTACCCTAGAGGTGTCCTTGAGATGTAGACGGTATCCTAGAAATATAGGCTGTATAATATAGATCAAGACTGTGTATGAGATATCAAGGATGTATCATGGAGATTTAGGCTGCATCCAGAGATCTAGACTGCATCCTAGAGATCTAGATTGTGTGCTAGAGAACTAGACTGTATCCTAGAGATCAAGGTTATTAATTAGAGATCTAGGCTGTATCCTAGAAATCGAGCCTGTTTCCAAGAGATGTAGACTGTATCATAGAGATGTAGATTGTGTCCTAGAGATCTTTACTGTATCCTAGAGATCTAATCTGAATCCCAGAGATCTAGGCTGTATCCTAGATATCAAGATTGTATCCTAGAGATCAAGATTGTATCCTAGAGATCTAGACTGTATTGTAGAGATCTAGTCTGTATTGAAGAGATCTAGACCTGATCCTAGAGATCTAGACTGTATACTACAGATAAATACTTTAGCCAAGCGATATAAACTGTCGTTCTAATAATAATATATAATAATAATAATAATATAATATATAATATATGCCATTTAGTGGGTTAACTGCCCCTGAACAGACACTTAACCCACTGTTCCTAGGCCGTCATTGAAAATAAGAATTTGTTCTTAACTGACTTGCCTAGTTAAATAAAGGTAAAATAAACAAATAAAAAAACTGCATCAACGAAATCTAGTCTGTATTCTAGAGATATAGACTGTACCGTAGAGAGCTACACTGTAACCTAGAGATTTAGGCTGTATACTAGAGATCTAGACTGTATCCTAGAGATCTAAATTGTATATTAGAGATCTAGACTGTATCGTAGAGATCTAGACTGTATCGTAGAGACCTAGTCTTTATTGTAGAGATCTAGACTGTATCCTAGAGATCTAGACTGTATCCTAGAGATAAATACTGAAGCCAAGAGATCTAGACTGTGTCAACAAAAATCTAGGCTGTATTCTAGAGAAATAGATTGTATCCTAGAGATCTAAATGTATCCTAGAGATCTAGTCTGTGTCTTAGAAATCTAGCCTGTATCCTAAAGACCTAGGCCGTATCCTAGAGATCTAGACTGTATCAAATAAATCTCGGCTGTGACCGTGAGACCTGACTGTAACCTAGAGTTCTTGGGTGTATCCTAGAGACCTAGACTTTCTCCTAGAGATGTAGGCTGTACCCAAGAGATTGAGGCTGTTTCATAGAGATCTAGCATGTATCCTAGAGATCTAGGCCATATCCTAGAGATATCGGCTGTATCTTAGAGATCTAGACTCTATCCTGGAGATAAAAGCTGTATCCTAGAGATCGAGCCTGTACCTTAGAGTTCTAGATTGTATCCTAGATATCAAGGCTGTATTGTAGAGATGTAGACTATTTCAGAGAGTTCTAAGCTGTATCCTAGAGAATTAGCCTGTGTCCTAGAGATGTAGTCTGCATTGACGAGATATAGGCTGTAGCCAAGAGATCTTGACAGTATCCTAGAGATAACTTGACTGTATCCAAGATAACTTGACTGTATCCTCGAGATCAAGACTGTAGCCTAGAGATCAAGACAGTATCAACAATATCTAGGCTGTAACCTAGAGATCTTGCCTGAATCCTAGAGATCTAGGACGTGTCCTAGATGCCTAGACTGTATACTAGAGATCTCTATCCTAGAGATCTAGACTGTATCCTAGAGATAAATGTTGTATCCTAGAGATCTAGGCTCTGTCCTGTGAGATCTAGACTCTAACCTAGAGATATAGACTGTATCAAAGAAATCTAGGCAGTAACCAAGATTTCTAGGCATTGTCTAAGAAATCAAGCCTGTATAGTAGGGATGTAGGTTGTATCCGAGAGGCCTAGACTGTGTCCAAAAGATCTAGACTATATCGTCGAGATCTAGACTATATCCTAGAGTTCTAGGCTGTATCTTACAGACCTAGTCTGTGTCCTAGAGATGTAGGCTGTGCCCCCCAAGAGATCTAGGCTGTATCATAGAGATCTGGTCTGTTTCCAAGAGATCTAGATTGTATCCCAGATATTAAGGCTGTATCCCAAAGATCTAGACTATTTCAGAAAGATCTAGACTGTAACCTAGAGAATTAGACTGAACCCTACAGATCTAGAATGCATCACAGAGTTCTATGATGAATCCAAGAGATATAGGCTGTAGCATAGAGATCTTGAATGTGTCAAAAAAAACTAAGCTCAAACCTAGGAATCTAGACTGTATCTTAGAGATGTATGAAGTAGCCTAGAAATGTAGACAGTATCAAAGAAATCTAGGCTGTAACCTAGATATCTAGACTGTTTATAAGAGACTAGTATCTATCCAAGAGATCAAGGCTGTGTCCTTGATGTAGACCGTTTCCAAGATATACAGTATGCATCCTAGAGATTCCAAAGTTCTATGCTGTATTCTAGCGACCTAGACTTTATCATAGAGGCCTAGACTGTGTCCTAAAGTTCTAGACTGTATACTAGAGATCTAGTCTCTATCCTAGAGATCAAGACTGTATCCTATAGACAAAAGTTGTATCCTTGAGGCCAAGACTGTATCCTAGAGATCTAGGCTGTATCCTAATGATCTAGGCTGTATCCTAGAGATCTACGCTGTGTCCTAGAGATCTAGCCTGTATCCTAGATATCAAGACTGTAAAGTAGAGATGTAGACTTTCAAAGAGCACTAGACTGTATCCTAGAGAATTAGAATGTAACCTAGAGATGTAGGGAGTATCCATGAGATCTAGGCTGTAGCCTATAGATTTAGACTGTATCAAAGAAATCTAGGCAGTATCCTAGATATCTGGACAGTATCTTAGATATGTAGTCTGTCTCCTTGTGATCAAGGAAGAAGCCTAGAAATCTAGACTGTTTATTAGAGATCTAGACTGTATCACTGAGATCTATTCTCTATATTAGAGATCAAGGCTGTGTGCTTGAGATGTAGACTGTATCCAAGAGTTATATGCTGTATCAAAGACGTCAGGACTATTTATGAGAGATGTTTACTGTATCCTAGAGATCTAAACTGTATCGTAGAGATCTAGGCTGTACCCTAGAGATATAGACTGTATCGTAGGGATATAGGTTGTATCGTAGAGACCTAGACTGTGTCCTACAGATCTGTGCTGTAGGTTATAGATAAAGTGATATAGGCTGTGTCCTAGAGATCTAGACTGTGTCCTAGAGATAAATACAGTAGCCAAGAGATCTAGACTGCATCAGTGATATATAGGCTGTATCCTAGAGGTCTAGACTGTATCCTAGAGATCTAGACTGTATCATAGAGATCTAGATTGTATCCTAGAGATCTAGATTGTATCCTAGAAATCAAGGCTGTATCGTAGAGATCTAGTCTGTATTGTACAGATCTCAACTGTATCATAGAGATTTAGACTGTATCCTAGAGATCTAGGCTGTATCCTAGAGATCTAGACTGTATCAAATAAATATTGGCTTTGACCGTGAGAACTAGACTGTATACTGACGTTGTAGGCTGTGCCCAAGAGATCTAGACTGTAACCGAGAGTTCTAGGGGGTATCAAAGAAACCTAGACTGTCTCCTAGAGATGTGGGCTGTGCCCAAGAGGTTTAGGCTGTATCCTAGATATCTGGACTGTATAAGCTGTTTCCTAGAGATCTAGGCTGTATCCTAGAGATCTAGACTGAATCCTAGAGATCAAGACTGAATCCAAATCAAATCATCAAATCAAATCTAATTTTATTTGTCACATACACATGGTTAGCAGATGTTAATGTGAGTGTAGCGAAATGCTTGTGCTTCTAGTTCCGACAATGCAGTAATAACCAACAAGTAATCTAACTAACAATTCCAAAACTACTGTCAAATACACAGTGTAAGGGGATGAAGAATATGTACATAAGGATATATGAATGAGTGATGGTACAGAGCAGCATAGGCAAGATACAGTAGATGGTATCGAGTACAGTATATACATATGAGATGAGTATGTAAACAAAGTGGCATAGTTAAAAAGGCTAGTGATACATGTATTACATAAGGATGCAGTCGATGATATAGAGTACAGTATATACGTATGCATATGAGATGAATAATGTAGGGTAAGTAACATTATATAAGGTAGCATTGTTTAAAGTGGCTAGTGATATATTTACATAATTTCCCATCAATTCCCATTATTAAAGTGGCTGGAGTTGAGTCAGTGTCAGTGTGTTGGCAGCAGCCACTCAATGTTAGTGGTGGCTGTTTAACAGTCTGATGGCCTTGAGATAGAAGCTGTTTTTCAGTCTCTCGGTCCCAGCTTTGATGCACCTGTACTGACCTCGCCTTCTGGATGATAGCGGGGTGAACAGGCAGTGGCTCGGGTGGTTGATGTCCTTGATGATCTTTATGGCCTTCCTGTAACATCGGGTGGTGTAGGTGTCCTGGAGGGCAGGTAGTTTGCCCCCGGTGATGCGTTGTGCAGACCTCACTACCCTCTGGAGAGCCTTACGGTTGAGGGCGGAGCAGTTGCCGTACCAGGCAGTGATACAGCCCGCCAGGATGCTCTCGCTTGTGCATCTGTAGAAGTGTGTGAGTGCTTTAGGTGACAAGCCACATTTCTTCAGCCTCCTGAGGTTGAAGAGGCGCTGCTGCGCCTTCTTCACAATGCTGTCTGTGTGAGTGGACCAATTCAGTTTGTCTGTGATGTGTATGCCGAGGAACTTAAAACTTGCTACCCTCTCCACTACTGTTCCATCGATGTGAATAGGGGGGTGTTCCCTCTGCTGTTTCCTGAAGTCCACAATCATCTCCTTAGTTTTGTTGACGTTGAGTGTGAGGTTATTTTCCTGACACCACACTCCGAGGGCCCTCACCTCCTCCCTGTAGGCCGTCTCGTCGTTGTTGGTAATCAAGCCTACCACTGTTGTGTCGTCCACAAACTTGATGATTGATTTGGAGGCGTGCGTGGCCACGCAGTCGTGGGTGAACAGGGAGTACAGGAGAGGGCTCAGAACACACCCTTGTGGGGCCCCAGTGTTGAGGATCAGCGGGGAGGAGATGTTGTTGCCTACCCTCACCACCTGGGGGCGGCCCGTCAAGAAGTCCAGTACCCAGTTGCACAGGGCGGGGTCGAGACCCAGGGTCTCGAGCTTGATGACGAGCTTGGAGGGTACTATGGTGTTGAATCCCGAGCTGTAGTCGATGAACAGCATTCTCACATAGGTATTCCTCTTGTCCAGATGGGTTAGGGCAGTGTGCAGTGTGGTTGAGATTGCATCGTCTGTGGACCTATTTGGGCGGTAAGCAAATTGGAGTGGGTCTAGGGTGTCCGATAGGGTGGAGGTGATATGGTCCTTGACTAGTCTCCCAAAGCACTTCATGATGATGGAAGTGAGTGCTACGGGGCGGTAGTCGTTTAGCTCAGTTACCTTAGCTTTCTTGGGAACAGGAACAATGGTGGCCCTCTTGAAGCATGTGGGAACAGCAGACTGGTATAGGGATTGATTGAATATGTCCGTAAACACACCGGCCAGCTGGTCTGCGCATGCTCTGAGGGCGCGGCTGGGGATGCCGTCTGGGCCTGCAGCCTTGCGAGGGTTAACACGTTTAAATGTCTTACTCACCTCGGCTGCAGTGAAGGAGAGACCGCATGTTTTCGTTGCAGGCCGTGTCAGTGGCACTGTATTGTCCTCAAAGCGGGCAAAAAAGTTATTTAGTCTGCCTGGCAGCAAGACATCCTGGTCCGTGACTGGGCTGGATTTCTTCCTGTAGTCCGTGATTGACTGTAGACCCTGCCACATGCCTCTTTTGTCTGAGCCGTTGAATTGAGATTCTACTTTGTCTCTGTACTGACGCTTAGCTTGTTTGATAGCCTTGCGGAGGGAATAGCTGCACTGTTTGTATTCGGTCATGTTACCAGACACCTTGACCTGATGAAAAGCAGTGGTTCGCGCTTTCAGTTTCACGCGAATGCTGCCATCAATCCACGGTTTCTGGTTAGGGAATGTTTTAATCATTGCTATGGGAACGACATCTTCAACGCACGTTCTAATGAACTCGCACACCGAATCAGCATATTCGTCAATATTGGTATCTGACGCAATCCGAAACATATCCCAGTCCACGTGATGGAAGCAGTCTTGGAGTGTGGAGTCAGCTTGGTCGTACCAGCGTTGGACAGACCTCAGCGTGGGAGCCTCTTGTTTTAGTTTCTGTCTGTAGGCAGGGATCAACAAAATGGAGTCGTGGTCAGCTTTTCCGAAAGGGGGGCGGGGCAGGGCCTTATATGCATCGCGGAAGTTAGAGTAACAATGATCCAAGGTTTTTCCACCCCTGGTTGCGCAATCGATATGCTGATACAATTTAGGTAGTCTTGTTTTCAGATTAGCCTTGTTAAAATCCCCAGCTACAATGACTGCAGCCTACGGATAAATGGTTTCCAGTTTGCAAAGAGTTAAATAAAGTTCGTTCAGAGCCATCAATGTGTCTGCTTGGGGGATATATACAGCTGTGATTATAATCGAAGAGAATTCTCTTGGTAGATAATGCGGTCTACATTTGATTGTGAGGAATTCTAAATCAGGTAAACAGAAGGATTTGAGTTCCTGTATGTTTCTTTCATCACACCATGTCTCGTTAGTCATAAGGCATACGCCCCCACCCCTCTTCTTACCAGAAAGTTGTTTGTTTCTGTCGGCGCGATGCGTGGAGAAACCCGTTGGCTGCACCGCCTCGGATGGCGTCTCTCCAGTGAGCCATGTTTCCGTGAAGCAAATAACGTTACAGTCTCTGATGTCCCTCTGGAATGCTACCCTTGCTCGGATTTCATCAACCTTGTTGTCAAGAGACTGGACATTGGCAAGAAGAATGCTAGGGAGTGGTGCACGGGGTGCCCGTCTCCGGAGTCTGACCAGAAGACCACCTCGTTTCCCTCTTTTCCGGGGTCGTTTTTTTTGGGGTCGCTGCATGGGATCCATTCCGTTGTCCTGTTTGTAAGGCAGAACACAGGATCCGCGTCGCGAAAAACATATTCTTGGTCGTACTGATGGTGAGTTGACGCTGATCTTATATTCAGTAGTTCTTCTCGACTGTATGTAATGAAACCTAAGATGACCTGGGGTACTAATGTAAGAAATAACACGTAAAAAAAAAAAATGCATAGTTTCCTAGGAACGCGAAGCGAGGCGGCCATCTCTGTCGGCGCCGCTGAGTTCACTTCAACAGAGAGTATCTAGGCTGTATCCTAGAGATCTAGTCTGTATCCTAGAGATCTATGATGTATCCTAGAGACTTTCTCCTAGAGATGACTAGACGACTAGACGGCACAATCGAGAGCATCCTGTCGGGCACCACCGCCTGGTACGGCAACTGCTCCGCCTACAACCGTAAGGCTCTCCCGAAGGTAGTGAGGTCTGCACAACGCATCACTGGGGGCAAACTACCTGCCCTCCAGGACACCTACACCACCCGATGTCACAGGAAGGCCATAAAGATCATCAAGGACAACAACCACCCGAGCCACTGCCTGTTCACCCCGCTATCATCCAGAAGGTGAGGTCAGTACAGGTGCATCAAAGCTGGGACCGAGAGACTGAAAAACAGCTTCTATCTCAAGGCCATCAGACTGTTAAACAACCACCACTAACATTGAGTGGCTGCTGCTAACACACTGACTCAACTCCAGCCACTTTAATAATGGAAACTGATGTTAAAAAACCGATGTATCACTAGCCACTTTAAAACAATGCCACTTAATATAATGTTTACATACCCTACATTACTCATCTCATATGTTTAAACTGTATCCGATACCATCTACTGCATCTTGCCTATGCCGTTCTGTACCATCACTCATTTATATCTCTTTATGTACATATTATTTATCCCTTTACACTTGTGTGTATAAGGTAGTAGTTGTGGAATTGTAAGGTTGATTACTCGTTGGTTACTACTGCATTGTCGGAACTAGAAGCACAAGCATTTCGCTACACTCGCATTAACATCTGCTAACCATATGTACAGTATGTGACAAATACATTTGATTCGAAGACTGTATCCAAGAGATCTAGATTGTATCCTAGAGTTCTAGGCTGTATCCTAGAGATAAAGACTGTCTCCTCGAGACCTAGATCGTATCCTAGAGATCTAGTCTGTATCCCAGAGATCTAGGCTGTATCCTAGATATCTAAACTGTATCGAAAAGATATAGACTATATACTCAAGATGTATTCTGTGTCATAGAGATCTACACTATTTACTAGAGATGTTGGCTGTATCCAAGAGAAGTAGGCTGTATCCTAGAGATGTAGGCTGTATCCTAGAGATGTAGACTTTATCCTAGAGATGTAGACTGTATCCTAGAGATCTAGCCTGTATCATGCAGATCTAGACTGTATTCTAGAAACGTACACTGCACCCTAAAGATCTACGTAGGCTGTCACATAGAGATCAAGGCTTGATCAAAGATAACAAGGCTGTATCCTAGATATCCAGGCTGCATCCTAAAGATATAGGATATATCCTAGAAATATGGACTATATCCTAGGAATCTAGACTGTATCAAAGATATCTAGACTGTATCAAAGATATCCAGACTGTATCCTAGAACTGTAGACTGTATCCTAGCTTTATATACTGTATCCTAGAGATCTCGACTGTTTACTCGAGATCTAAACTGTATCCTAGAGACATAGACTGTATCCAAGAGATCTAGGCTGTATCCTAGAGATCTAGCCTGTATCATGCCGATCTAGACTGTATTCTAGAAACGTACACTGCACCCTAAAGATCTACGTAGGCTGTCACATAGAGATCAAGGCTTGATCAAAGATAACAAGGCTGTATCCTAGATATCCAGGCTGCATCCTAAAGATATAGGATATATCCTAGAAATATGGACTATATCCTAGGAATCTAGACTGTATCAAAGATATCTAGACTGTATCAAAGATATCCAGACTGTATCCTAGAACTGTAGACTGTATCCTAGCTTTATATACTGTATCCTAGAGATCTCGACTGTTTACTAGATCTAAACTGTATCCTAGAGACATAGACTGTATCCAAGAGATCTAGGCTGTATCCTAGAGATCTAGCCTGTATCATGCCGATCTAGACTGTATTCTAGAAACGTAAACCCTAAAGATCTACGTAGGCTGTCACATAGAGATCAAGGCTTGATCAAAGATAACAAGGCTGTATCCTGATATCCAGGCTGCATCCTAAAGATATAGGATATATCCTAGAAATATGGACTATATCCTAGGAATCTAGACTGTATCAAAGATATCTAGACTGTATCAAAGATATCCAGACTGTATCCTAGAACTGTGGACTGTATCCTAGCTTTATATACTGTATCCTAGAGATCTCGACTGTTTACTCGAGATCTAAACTGTATCCTAGAGACATAGACTGTATCCAAGAGATCTAGGCTGTATCCTAGACATCTAAACTATATCCTAGACATCTAGACTGTATCCTAGAGATCTAAGCTCTATCCTAGAGATCTAAATTGTATCCTAGAGATTTAGGCGGTATCCTATAGAACAAGGCTGTATCCTAGATAACTCGACAGTATCCTGGAGATCTAGGTTCTGTTCTAGAGGTCCAATGAATGTAGAAAATCATGTTCAGCAAATGTATTATTCACACTGATTTCTGTACTGCCCACTGCCTCTCTACTCTTCATAACTTAACGTCCCCGTTTACCATACTTTTGGCCTCTAACAGATGATCAAATCTCTCCTGATGGAGGGGTCACACATGACAGTGTTCTACCCTTTGTTGTCTTCTGCCCTCCTGCCCCCCTCCACTTTGTTCCTTTCTGGAATGTTGCAATACATCCTGCTCTGCTCTACTCCACTCCGAATATGCTTTCCGCCATTACTCAACGGTGAATAATAATCAGGGAGAGGATCGGTGGAGGTATCGCTCCCCGTCACAGTCGGTGAACAGGTGATAGTCTCTGACAACACTGATGGCACCAGACTAATCTGCCAAACCAAGCACAGGCAAAATTATTACTTATGCACATGTGGTGGCAGGTGTTCCCCTGTGATTGGTGCTCACACTCCCCATAGGCCATTAGAGGTTTATCAGAGGTCTGCCAGTCAGGGGCTTGGCTGCTGGGACTCACAACAGATTAAGGCAATTTCTTGCATTAACACCAGCATGTGCTAATTTTGAACGAGGCAAAGCGCTCTCTCACCTCCCAAAGGAACATGTGAAACATTTAAAAGACAAATGTGCTCTGAACTTAAACCCTCCACAGGGAAATAAGACAAGGTGTGTCTGACTGTGATACCCAATGTGGCATCACCCAATGTGGCATCATCTTCTGTGACTAACACACAAAGGCTTGGGACTCCATCACCATGGTGACATATCATCACACGTCACTATAAGCCCCTACTCCCAGATCCCAGAAACGATAAGGTTAGGACATGACTCAGTGATTCACATTACGCCGGAATTGCTGTAGATTCCCTTTTCTATATGGTTCAGAGCACTGAGTGTTCAGAGTGTCTGCATCTGCAATGGATAACCCCAAGCTATGCTAATGTGCCTCTGTGTCCTGAGATGGAACACATAAATGACATTGTAGCTGCTAGATCTGAAAAGATAGCGGGAGACTAGTAGCCCCGGAACAGATGGATTGGTCAGCCTTATTAACACTAAATATAATCATACACTGGGAGTGAAAAGGGTATACATATAAACTCCTGGCCTGCAAACCAATATTTATTTTAGAATTGGTTAGAATTAGGGTAAGGGCTAGGGTCAAGGTTAAGGGTCTCACTGTCCAGCAGGACCTGCACTGGAGCAGCCAGATTGACACCATGACCACAAACGCCAGCATGAAGCTGTTCCCCTTCAAGAGCACGAAGCGTTTCTCTGTGACTACATCAAGCCTACTATCCATCTACATTGGCTATGTAAGACTAGTTCTGGGGTACAGTGCCTTGCAAAATTATTCATCCCCCTTTGCGTTTGTCCTATTTTGTTGCATTACAACCTGTAATTTAAATTGATTTTTATTTGGATTTCATGTAATGGACATACACAAAATAATGCAAGTTGGTGAAGTGAAATGAAAAAATGGCTCATTATAGGATTGTTAAAACAGTTCAACTGAGCCTGCAGAAAGGCAAGGTGAAAAATAATCGTCAGTGAATACTCAATACACTGGAAATAAAATTCAAAATTTTATTTCCAAATTCAACCCCCACCCAAAAACAGAAAAGTGTGCGTGCATATGTATTCACCCCCTTTGCTATGAAACCCCTAAATAAGATCTGGTGAAACCAATTACCTTCAGAAGTCACATAATTAGTTATTTAAAGTCCATCTGTGTGCAATCTAAGTGTCACATGATATGTCACATGATCTCAGTATATATAAACCTGTTCTGAAAGGTACCAGAGTCCACAACACCACTAAGCAAGGGGTACCAACAAGCAAGTGTTACCATGAAGACCAAGGAGCTCTCCAAACAGGTCAGGGACAGAGTACAGATCAAAAAATATCCAAAACTTTGAAAAAGGAAAGAATATGGCACCACAACAAACCTGCCAAGAGAGGGCCGCCCACCAACACTCACGGACCAGGCAAGGAGGGCATTAATCAGAAGCAAAAAAGAAACCAAAGATAACTCTGAAGGAGCTGCAAAGCTCCACAGCGGAGATTGGGGTATCTGTCCATAGAACCACTTTAAGCCATACACTCCACAGAGTTGGGCTTTACGGAAGAGTGGCCAGAAAAAAAGCCATTGCTTGAAGAAGAAAATAAGAAAAGGCATGTGGGAGACTCCCTAAACATATGGAAGAAGGTACTCTGGTCCGATGAAACTTAAATTGAGGTTTTTGGTCATCAAGGAAAACCCTATGTCTGGCGCAAACCCAACCCTGCGCATCACCCCGAGAACATAATCCCCACAGTGAAGCATGGTGGTGGCAGCATCATGCAGCGGGGATGTTTTTCAACAGCAGAGACTGGGAAACTGGTCAGAATTGAAGGAATGATGGATGGCGCTAAATACAGGGAAATTCTTGAGGGAAACCTGTTTCAGTCTTCCAGAGATTTGAGACTGGGACAGAGGTTCACCTTCCAGCAGGACAATGACCCTAAGCATACTGCTAACGCAACACTTGAGTAGTTTAAGGGGGAAGCATTTAAATGTCTTGGAATGGCCTAATCAAAGCCCAGACCTCAATCCAATTGAGAATCTGTGGTATGACTTAAAGATTGCTGTACACCAGCGCAACTCATTCAATTTGAAGGAGAAGGAGCAGTTTTGCCTTGAAGAATGGGCAAAAGTCCCAGTGCCTAGATGTGCCAAGCTTTTAGAGACATACCCCAAGAGACTTTCAGCTGTAATTGCTGCAAAAGGTGGCTCTACAAAGTATCAACTTTGGGGGGGTGAAAAGTTTTCTGTTTTTTTTGTCTTATTTCCTGTTTGTTTCACAATAATAAATATTTTGCATCTTCAGGCATGTTGTGTCAAATGATACCAATCCCCCCAAAATCATTTTTATTTCCAGGTTGTAAGGCAACAAAATAGGAAAAATGCCAAGGGGGGTGAATACTTTTGCAAGCCACTGTATGCTGTCCTTGCCTGGAACCTGTCCTCACACAAACCCTGACTGCTCAGCTAGAGCAGGTCCAGAAGAGCCTGCAGAATATTTATGCACGGGCCGTATACCAGCTACCGAGAAGCCCTTGAAACCCTCGGAATCATGTCCTTGGAGAGCAGAAGGGTGCAGATCTGCCTGACATTTGCTAAATCCCTGCAGAACTCCCAGTTTGCAGACTGGCTCCCCTCAACCAGACAGCAGATTACTGGACTGGCAAGGGCAACAGCCGCAAACTGAACACTCCCATAACACACACAGGTCGCTATCAGAACTCTCCCATTCCATACTTCACTAAACTGATCAATGCACACACCATATAGCCCAGGGGCCTTAGAATATGTATTTTCTAAAGCTGCCACCTCTAACCTTGTCGTTTTAGTATTGTTACTTTGTATATATTGCATATTTTGACATTGTATTATATTACGTGTTTTGATAGTTAAGCATTTTACTATTTGACAACAACATGTGATCAATTTTATGATTGTAAATTGGTTTACAATTCAGTCTATGACTGCGAGAAACCAATAAAACCTACTACTAGTACTTCTACTACTAATACAGTGGCGGTCAGTGCCGTTTACCATGAGGGAGGACAATTATTTTTTCTATTGCAGCATTTTGGATGACTCTCATTCACATTCTAATCACCCAGTTCAATGTTACAGGGATAGGTTTTGGCTACTACATGATACTTGAATCTTCCCTATACCCATCGAGGTTGCGACAACCTAACCAATGAATGAAAGTTATCAACGTAGGTGCACACAGGTCGAGAGACAAATTTGAGATGACAGACAGTGACTCATTCACCTGCATCTAGCTGATACGAGGTGCAATCATTAGTCCAATTTCAGGTATGTTTATCCCGTTTTGTTCCGTTTGCTTTTAAAAAACGTTTTTCAACAGAATCATGCGATCATGAGAAAAAACAGCATATAACAGCATATATGTGTTCTCCTCCTCTCACCTCTTCCCTTCGCTTGTGGACTTCAACGCACAACACATCAACTGTATGTGACCAGGAGAAAAATACTTTCCATGCCAAACCGCTACACACAGCCTACATCATTGTAACCATATTAGTATACCCGCTACAATCATGCAGTAACGTTACAGAGTACAATCAGTAAGGAGTTGCACCGGCGGGCCCCTGTGGCAATAAATTAGTAATACCAAAAGCTTACCTTGACTTGTAAGAGTTCCAGTGTTGTGTTGGTAAATCATAGCCAGCTAGCTAACATAGCATCCATCTATTTTAGCAGGGTGTTTTAGTATGTTAAACTAGCTAGCTGCAATTGCAGTAAGTGAAACTGAAAGTGAAAATAAAAGAAATATTTCTCTCTTGCTTCTCCTTCATTTTGGAATAAATTAATTTGTTCAAAACTGTTCAACTATAGTCTTTATCTTTCTTTGAGTTAGCTACTCACCACATTTTATACACACCAGTGCTAGCTAGCTGTAGCTTATGCTTTCAATACTAGATTAATTCTCTGATCCTTTGATTGGGTGGACAACATGTCACCCAATCAAAGGATCAGATTGGGTGGACAACATGCTGCAACTGATAGACTGGAGGATGTCCTCTGGAAATTGTCATAATTACTGTGTATGTCTATGGAAGAGGGTGAGAACCATGAGCCTCCCAGGTTATGTATTGAAGTCAATGTACCCAGAGGATGGAAGCTAGCTGTCCTCCGGCTACACCATGGTGCTACCCTACAGAGTGCTGTTGAGGCTACTGTAGACCTTCTTTGCAAAATAGTGTGTTTTAATCAATGATTTGGTGACGTGATTATATTTAGAATAGGTTTATCTAAAAATGATAACTTTTAAAGGTTTTCCTTAAAAAAATGAAATTCACAGAGGATGGTCCTTTCCTTCCCTTCCTCCTCTGAGGAGCCTCCACTGTACTACTACTACTACTACTACTACTACTACTACTTCTACTTCTACTACTACTGCAATATAGGCAGTAAAGAGTTAAAGAGAGAAATATAAACAGGAGAACACTGTATTTGCCTCATTCGTTCATCTGCAGCTGAGTGTATTGAGTTTTCACTGACCCATTGATGATTCTTTTTCACCTTGCATTTCTGCAAGCTCAGTTGAACCGTCTTAATAATCCTATAATGAGCCATTAATAAGTGAGACCTAATGTTAACTGCCAGATGCACTGTCCTTTCACCTCATAAATTGTGATTGCGCTTCATAAATTAATTACATTTCTTGCATGATAATTAAGCCAGAAACTCCTAGATGCTTCAAAGACAAGCAGTTTCAATGTTCAATAATCAGGATAACTCTGCAGCACTTTACAGCAGCAACTCAAAGTATTGTCTTCCATGACATGGAATTACTATTCAATGCAATAGAGTTGAGGAATCAAACATTTAAGTCCAGAACCACCAGGTAACATTAAGATTCCATCACGGATTCTGAGATAAACAATCCAATCGATACTGTGGACATGGACATTGCTATTTAAAGCATGTTTCTATATAATCAAACTGGACAGAAATGTCATGTTCTTCCCATTTTGTGTCTTGTCCATGGGGAAAATAGTTATAGTAGCGGTTGAAAATTATTCTGTGCATGGGTAAAGAATCGCTACTCAATGTTCAGCTTGCCATTTACATGTGTTAGCCCCTTGACAGGAGCTGTATATTTAACAGCAGGACTAATGCAAGGATCAGAAAGCTATATCTTGTCAATATCATTACCATGTCATATTATTGCCAACATGTATGATGTTTGATGACAAAGTACATTGCTGTCTAATCCAATTAATTCATTTGAACTTAGTGAGGTCCAGAAATATATATTTTTAAAATAGAGCAAAGAGCAGGACTATAGAGCTCACAGTATACCAGTAACATTAACGAGTTCTCTGGATCATCATATTGTAACCTTGGGCTGATTGTCCTTTGCCTAGGGAAACTGTAGCATTGCATGTTTCTGTGACACTGCCTCCTGGTGAGTCAGCACAGCCCTCCACTGTCCTGATGTTATCTGCTCTGTCTTCTCCCACCCAGTGATGATTCAGTCAGTCCTGGCCTGTCTGTCCTAGATCTGTCTGTTTGCTGCACTCTCTTTCGGTTCGTCAGTGACTCCAGAGGTCTCAGACTGCTGACTTAGCCTCTGGTTACACAAGCCCAAAGGCGCAGGCTGTCCATGGCTATGCACAGATAAGCAGGATTTCATGAGTGTCCCCAGCCGAACTGTTGGCTTGGATTGTTGGCTAAAGTTACTTGAGTCACCTTCTAAGATGCTACTGCAGTACAATTATGCTCAGAGCTTTTAGGGAAAATGTTTGTTTTTTTAATCATTAAAAAAATAGTACACGACTATTTAGCACAGCTGTGCTGCGGTCGTACGTACTACATATAGCCCATGTACCTACCACAAATGCCTCATTTGCTGAGTTTGCCGTATTGTACATGGCTCTCCATTACTCTTGTTTTGTATCTACTACATTAGCACAGCCAACTTGATCACAATTCTAGTTCCAAGTGAGGGTCAATTTGAAGAAAAATGAAAAAAGTATATTGTGCTGATTTATTGGCACATTGAACCATGTCGCAAGCCATAGTTTTACAACTCTGTGGGTAGTGCTAAAACAATGACGTCATATCTCAATTCCATAACATCTGAATCTTTATGCACCTTCACCACTGGGATATCTGCACTGGAGACAGGAGATGGAAATAAGTAGGAAATAAGTATGAGTTGAGTCGCATACAGCTATGAATCTCAGATGAGTGGTTGTTCTTTGTCTTTTATACTTTGACTGGTTATGTTAATTTTTGAAAATCCTAACATGCACACATGCTGGTTGGTGACATACCGTGTGTGCTGTGCTCTTAATTTCAAAATGCCTCGTATGAATCGTATGACTAAAGCTCAAAATAGAAAGCTGCAGAATCACATTTCCCTCTGCCTGCTATCTAATAATGTACCTTTGGCTTGTTTGTTTGAGTGCTGATAGAGGTGACATTGTCATTGGCCAAGGTTTTGACAGAAGTTCCTCTGTCCGCGAAGGCTGTACTGCTCATTGGGGTTGGAGAGAGGAGGGAGCTTTCGTCACCACATATCCTTTCAAATCTGTCTGTCAGCACAACCACACATGAATAAACTGTCCACAGCAACTACCCACTCATGGGATATGGCTCCTGGTTTATAGCGCCTCAGAGAAACAAGCTTAGAGCTAGATACCCCCCTCTGTAATTGGCTTTAATGTGTTCTGTATTCCCCTTTTTAACCTCTGATTCATATGAATACCAAAAGTTGACTCACTACCTCGGTTTTAGCCATTCAGTACATGTGAGGGCACAAAGTTAATCTCTGATGCAGAGTTGTTACCAAAAAATATTTTTCATAAACAATTTCAATGAAGGTGTTATTCCCTGTGGGCATAGCTTTTTGTTATTATTCAAATGAATCTTGAGATCTGGGGATATGAACACTTTTCTACACTGTGATTTTATAGGCAATATCCACCGTGCCTCCCCATACCTTGGCAATTATTTAGCTGCCACATTGGGAGTGAATTGTTTACCTCTTTATTTTTGCTCTCATGAGCATAAATGCCTTTTACACATCAACGAGAGAAAAAAAGAACAGTGCCAGGGAATTGTGGGAACAGATCCATGAATTGAACTTTAAAGCAATTTCATTTTCATACAATTCCACTGAGTCTGGGAGTGTAATGTGCTCTCTCTGTGTGCTATCTGATATTGAACCTGATAATGGACTTAATTTCATTCCTCTCCATCACAGCCATATCAAATATGACAACCATTTTCAAGCACATTCTCAGAAATGGGATGTTGTTGCATATGAATGCAAATTGTACATTAACACACAGCCGTCGTATACAGACAGGGAACATCCTAACTTCCTCACAACTTCAGCCCACACTTGTAGCCTCTTCCGTGTTCAGAAAAACATTCACCATCAAAAACCGTGTTTGAGGGGTCAGCATTTGTGATTAAATGAATAGGTGATTTCATTTTTAGAGTGCTGCTTGCTATTTCCTGGCAGTGCCTGATGTGTATTGTAGGCATCTGATATGCTGCACCTCATGGAGCGGGAGGCTAATGTGCTTGGATTACTCACCATTATACCTACAGCCCTCAGTGGATCTTCTGCAGCACTTACTGTACAGAACCACTGCACACACACAACAAGACCCAGGTGCTAGCTGACAGAAGAAGAGAAATAGTGAGAATATTTTTAATTCTTAAAAGTCTAAGGGTGGGTTGCACCAACATGGATTAACTCTTAGACTGGTTTAAATTAAGGTTAATCTATTAATCTTGTTGCACCAAATTTTAAACCTAGTTTTCAATTAATCCTAGTTAAATTAAATTCTTCCTCTAATCTGAGTTTAGTTTTCACTTTAAACCTAGATTCATTTTAAGCCTGTTGCTCAATTAATGAAAAACATAGATTGGAGATGAATTCTAAACTGCCACTTGGGGTGTCTTAACTGACAAAATGACGGCATATCTACTGTGGAGAGACCAAAACGAGTTACTCAGAGTTAATTAACTCATTATTAGTAGGCTATTTACGTGCCCATTTTGTACAGCAATTGAATTGGGGCTTCTCTGTTGATCCTTTACATTTGTTGCATAAAATGACCCAGGTGTCTTCCATCTTTTTTACTGTCATGTTGTCTGTCTTTTTTTCTCATAAGCGGAGAAATTTGAACTTCTTTGACATGCCATGATCAGCTGGCTAGTGGACAAATAATAAATGGCTAAATAATGTTAAGTAATGACAATAGTAAATCATATTGTATGCTAGCTAGCTTGGTTTATAAACTAGCTAGCTATAGTATCTAACGTTAGCTAACAAATTTGTTTTCTGTCTAGTACTGGAGAATAGCAGATTTTATTTGAAATCAGCCAACCCCTGAGAACTTTTCACGATGGAGTTGCAGTAGTTCTAACGTTACATTGTTATTATTTCATCAAGGAACAGCATCTTTGTGGTGGCCTCATTTGTCAAGAAGGCCAGCTACTTTGTTTCAACTCACAAAATACCTCATATATTGGTGTAACATGTCAATAATTATAGTTTAAAACTGTTAATCATAGATTTACTGATCCCGATTCAACATTAAGTGGTGCAACACATCTCTGATTAATTATCAACCTAGATTGACAAAACCTAGATTAGCTCTTATCCTAGATTAATTTAAACCATGTTGGTGTAAATCAGCTAGAAAGATGTGTCGGCATCGAGTAATTGTCTCTGGCCCCCTCCCAGTTAGGGGGAGTGATGAACTTTACAGCAGAGTCTCACAACTCAATCGTTGGTTGAAAACTGTTTTCTGCCCCTCCCAAAATGTAGTATTTGTAGATAATTGGCCCTCTTTCTGAGACTCACCCACAAACAGGACCAAGCCTGACCTGCTGAGGAGTGACGGACTCCATCCTAGCTGGAGGGGTGCTCTCATCTTATCTACCAACATAGACAGGGCTTTAACTCCTCTAGCTCCACAATGAAATAGGGTGCAGGCCAGGCAGCAGGCTGTTAGTCAGCCTGCCAGCTTAGTGGAGTCTGCCACGAGCACAGTCAGTGTAGTCAGTTCAGCTATCCCCATTGAGACTGTGTCTGTGCCTCGACCTAGGTTGGGCAAAACTAAACATGGCGGTGTTCGCCTTAGCAATCTCACTAGGATAAAGACCTCCTCCATTCCTGTCATTTTTGAAAGACTGATACCTCACATCTCAAAATAGGGCTACTTAATGTTAGATCCCTTACTTCAAAGGCAATTATAGTCAATGAACTAATCACTGATCATAATCTTGATGTGATTGGCCTGACTGAAACATGGCTTAAGCCTGATGAATTTACTGTGTTAAATGAGGCCTCATATCCCCTGTGCATCCCGCAAAGGCGGAGGTGTTGCTAACATTTACGATAGCAAATGTCAATTTACAAAAAAAAAATACATTTTCATATTTTGAGCTTCTAGTCATGAAATCTATGCAGCCTACTCAATCACTTTATAGCTACTGTTTACAGGCCTCCTGGGCCATATACAGCATTCCTCATTGAGTTCCCTGAATTCCTATCAGACCTTGTAGCAGATAATATTCTAATTTTTGGTGACTTTAATATTCACATGGAAAAGTCCACAGACCCACTCCAAAAGGCTTTCGGAGCCATCATCGACTCAGTGGGTTTTGTCCAACATGTCTCTGGACCTACTCACTGTCACAGTCATACTCTGGACCTAGTTTTGTCCCATGGAATAAATGTTGTGGATCTTAATTTTTTCCTCATAATCCTGGACTATCGGACCACCATTTTATTACGTTTGCAATTGCAACAAATAATCTGTTCAGACCCCAACCAAGGAACATCAAAAGTCGTGCTATAAATTCAGACAACACAAAGATTCCTTGTTGTCCTTCCAGACTCCCTCTGTCTACCCATGGACGTCAGAGGACACAAATCAGTTAACTACCTAACTGAAGAACTCAATTTAACCGCAATACCCTTGATGCAGTTGCACCCCTAAAAACTAAAAACATTTCTCATAAGAAACTAGCTCCCTGGTATACAGAAAATACCCGAGCTCTAAAGCAAGCTTCCAGAAAATTAGAACGGAAATGGCACCACACCAAACTGGAAGTCTTCTGAGGAGCTTAGAAAAACAGTACCGTGCAGTATCGAAGAGCCCTTACTGCTGCTCGATCATCCTATTTTTACAACTTAATTGAGGAATATAAGAACAATCCGAAATGTATTTTTGATACTGTCGCAAAGCTAACTAAAAAGCAGCATTCCCCAAGAGAGGATGGCTTTCACTTCAGCAGTAATACATTCATTAACTTCTTTGAGGAAAATATCAGGGACTCCTCTTTAAATCTGCGTATTCAGTTGTCCTGCGTCTGCACAACTCTGCCAGGACCTAGGATCAAGAGAGGCACTCAAGTGTTTTAGTATTATATCTCTTGACACAATGATGAAAATAATCATGGCCTCTAAACCTTCAACGTGCATACTGGACCCTATTACAACTAAACTATTGAAAGAGCTGTTTCCTGTGCCTGGCCATCCTATGTTGAACATAATAAACGGCTCTCTATCCACCGGATGTGTACCAAACTCACTAAAAGTAGCAGTAATAAAGCCTCTCTTGAAAAAGCCAAACCTTGAACCAGAAAATATTTTAAAAACTATCGGCTTATCTCGAATATTCCATTCCTCTCAATTTTTTTAGAAAAGGCTGTTGTGAAGGTGGTAAATTACCTTTTAATGGCATCAGACCGAGGCTTTGCATCTATCCTCGTGCTCCTAGACCTTGTTGCTGCTTTTGATACCATCGATCACCACATTCTTTTGGAGAGATTGGAAACCCAAATTGGTCTACACGGACAAGTTCTGGCCTGGTTTAGATCTTATCTGTCGGAAAGATGTCAGTTTGTCTCTGTGAATGGTTTGTCCTCTGAAAAATCAACTGTAAATTTCGGTGTTCCTTAAGGTTACGTTTTAGGACCACTATTGTTTTCACTATATATTTTACCTCTTGGGGATGTCATTCGAAAACATAATGTTGAGGTTCAGTGTTCCCATTTGGGAACGAGCCCCTCCCACGTTCAGCTGGAAGGTGGCGCATGGAACGCAAAAATATTCTTAAAAATATTTAACCTTCACACATTAACAAGTCCAATAGCTCAAATGAAATATAAACACCTTGTTTATCTACCCAGCGAGTCAGATTTCTAAAATGTTTTACGGCGAAAACATAGCACATATTTATGTCAAACCACCACCGAATACACAGCTAATTTGCATAGCCAAGTTGAACAAAATATGCAATCAACAAACGCAGGATTAAAATAAAAATAATTCACTAACCTTTTGAAATCTTCATCAGATGACAGTAATATAACATGTTACACAGTACATTTATGTTTTTTTCAATAATATGCTATATATATCCATAAATCTCTGTTTACAATGACACATTGTTCAAAAAATGCTACTCAAATGTCCGGAGAAATGACGATAGCTCCGGCAGATAACGTCAGATAACAAGCAATACACATCATAAACTTTGACTAAATATGCATGTTCTACATATATATAGAAAGATACACTTCTTCTAAATGCAATCGCTGTGTTACATTTATTTTGAACGTTACAGAATTCGTTCACTAGGCTATAATATGAGTCGGCGCTCAGAAATTAGCATTATGGCTCCTCTATCTTGGAGTCCACAGAAACCCAAATTTACCACATAAATATTCCCTTACCTTTGATGTTCTTCCATCAGAAGACCTGGAAGGAATTATACTTACCAATAACAGCGTTTAGTTTTGAAGTCTGTGTCTTTCGGTTATCAAACACGACATATTTCGGTTGAAATGCAGCCAAAATTCAAGTGGATGCGCACCAAAACATCAAAAATTACATATTATATGTCGACTAAACTTGTCAAACTATGTTCAGAATCAAGCTTTAGCATGTTATAAAGGTGGAAAACAATCCTGAGCTCGAACAGAAACACACGCATCGTTTTGTCAATCTTGGAAGAAAGAGAGCACCTGAGCCGAGCGCGCATGAGAGTAACCTGTTTTTTCGCGCGACCGGAAGGTTTCAGCCCGCCAGGATCAATCAAACAATCAATCAAATTTTATTTATATAGCCCTTCGTACATCAGCTGATATCTCAAAGTGCTGTACAGAAACCCAGCCTAAAACCCCAAACAGCAAGCAATGCAGGTGTAGAAGCACGGTGGCTAGGAAAAACTCCCTAGAAAGGGCAAAACCTAGGAAGAAACCTAGAGAGGAACCAGGCTATGTGGGGTGGCCAGTCCTCTTCTGGCTGTGCTGGGTGGAGATTATAACAGAACATGGCCAAGATGTTCAAATGTTCATAAATGACCAGCATGGTCGAATAATAACAAGGCAGAACAGTTGAAACTGGAGCAGCAGCACAGTCAAGTGGACTGGGGACAGCAAGGAGTCATCATGTCAGGTCGTCCTGGGGCACGGTCCTTGGGCAATACACATCATCCGAGAGAGAGAAAGAAAGAGAGAATTAGAGAGAGCATATGTGGGGTGGCCAGTCCTCTTCTGGCTGTGCCGGGTGGAGATTATAACAGAACATGGCCAAGATGTTCAAATGTTCATAAATGACCAGCATGGTCAAATAATAGTAAGGCAGAACAGTTGAAACTGGAGCAGCAGCATGGCCAGGTGGACTGGGGACAGCAAGGAGTCATCATGTCAGGTAGTCCTGGGGCATGGTCCTAGGGCTCAGGTCAGTTGAAACTATAGGAGCAGAAGTCTCGTGAACGCGCGATTCTCACAATGAGAAGCCCCATTGAAAGCAGTCATCGCGCTGAAGACAGAGAAACTGTTCCTGGGTCTGTAGCTGCTTGGGGAAGGGTGGGGGCGATGACGTCAAAGTTGGGCTAAATTTTCTGATGACAAGAGAGAGTTTGGGAGAATGGCTGCCCTGAGAGTTCTGCTTTACATACAGACATAATTTAAACGGTTTTAGAAGCATCAGAGTGTTTTCTATTCAATAATAATTATGCATATATTAGCAATTTTTGACAGATTTGTTTTCTGTTTACTATGGGCACGCAATTCCTCCAAAGGGGGCAGTAGTCAGCCCTATCTTTAACAGGTCATTCACTGCTATGCGGATGACACACAGCTGTACATTTCAATGAAACATGGTGAAGCCCCAAAATTGCCCTCGCTAGAAGCCTGTGTTTCAGACATAAGGAAGTGGATGGGTGCAGACTTTCTACTTTTAAACTCGGACAAAACAGAGATGCTTGTTCTAGGTCCCAAGAAACAAAGAGATCTTCTGTTGAATCTGACAATTAACCTTAATGGTTGTACAGTCTTCTCAAATAAAACTGTGAAGGACCTCTGCGTTACTTTGGACCCTGATCTCTCTTTTGACGAACATATCAAGAATGTTTCAAGGACAGCTTTTTTCCATCTACGTAACATTGCAAAAATCAGAAACTTTCTGTCCAAAACTGACAGAAAAATGTATCCATGCTTTTGTTACTTCTAGGTTAGACTACTGCAATGCTCTACTTTCCGGCTACCCGGATAAAGCACTAAATAAACTTCAGTTAGTGCTAAATACGGCTGCTAGAATCCTGACTAGAAACCCCAAATTTGATCATATTACTCCAGTGCTAGACTCCCTACACTGGCTTCCTGTCAAGGCAAGGGCTGATTTCAAGGTTTTATTGCTGCCCTACAAAGCATTACATGGGCTTGCTCCTACCTATCTCTCTGATTTGGTCCTGCCGTACATACCTACACGTACGCTACGGTCACAAGACGCAGGCCTCTTAATTGTCCCTAGAATTTGTAAGCAAACAGCTGGAGGCAGGGCTTTCTCCTATAGAGCTCCATTTTTATGGAATGGTCTGCCTACCCATGTGAGAGACGGAAACTCGGTTCAACCTTTAAGTCTTTACTGAAGGCTCATCTCTTCAGTGGGTCATATGATTGAGTGTAGTCTGGCCCAGGAGTGGGAAGGTGAACGGAAAGGCTCTGGAGCAACGAACCGCCCTTGCTGTCTCTGCCTGGCCGGTTCCCCTCTTTCCACTGGGATTCTCTGCCTCTAACCCTATTACAGGGGCTGGGTCACTGGCATACTGGTGCTCTTTCATGCTGTCCCTAGGAGGGGTGCGTCACTTGAGTGGGTTGAGTCACTGATGTGATCTTCCTGTCTGGGTTGGCACCCCCCTTGGGTTGTGCCGTGGCGGAGATCTGTGTGGGTTTTACCCGGCCTTGTCTCAGGATGGTAAGTTGGTGTAGGGGCTGTGCTTTGGCAAAGTGGGTGGGGTTATATCCTTCCTGTTTGGCCCTGTCCGGGGGTATCATCGGACAGGGCCACAGTGTCTCCTGACCCCTCCTGTCTCAGCCTCCAGTATTTATGCTGCAGTAGTTTATGTGGACTACCTGGCATGATGACTCTTTGCTGTCCCCAGTCCACCTGGCCGTGCTGCTGCTCCAGTTTCAACTGTTCTGCCTGTGATTATTATTATTTTACCATGCTGGTCATTTATGAACATTTCAACATCTTGGCCATGTTCTGCTATAATCTCCCCCCGGCACAGCCAGAAGAGAAATGGCCACCCCTCATAGCCTGGTTCCTCTCTAGGTTTCTTCTTTTTCTTTATTTTATTTGTTGGTGCAACCCACCCTAAACCGTTGGGGGGGCCACATTCGGTATGAAAACAATCTATTGAATTTGGCCTTCACTACTATAGCGCAAAGAAAAGCATTGAATAACACATTCATAAATTGAAAAAAAGACCAAATATAAATCCTAAGAAATAAAGTTTTGAAGGGTTTGTCCTATATCTAGAAGATATGAGAAAGCTCAGGACATTTTGTTCTTTTTTTACACATATTTTTACACTACCCTTTTTTGGTTAGTCACAAAACTACTTTCATACTTCCATAAACAAAATGAAAAAAGTACTGGTTACCTTCAGGGGGTCGTAGAGAAAAACGGAGAACCATTGTGTTCGTGAGAATCTCCCCTTTCCAGAGTAGGGTCATTCAGCGCTACAGACGTTTTCAGGATTTTTCATGGTCTGAAAACACCGTCCTAGCTCTGCCACTTTTCATCGTAGATGTGGAAGTGTGAAATGTTGTATTTTATTTAACCATTATTTCACTAAGCAAGTCAGTTTTTAACAAATTCTTATTTACAATGACGGCCTACACCGGCCAAACCCGGACGATGCTGGGCCAATTGTGCGCTGCCCTATGGGACTCCCAATCATGGCCGGTTGTGATACAGCCTGGATTCAAACCAGGGTGTCTATAGTGACACCTCTAGCACTGGGATGCAGTGCCTTAGACCGCTGCGCCACTAGGGAGCCACCGGATCTGGTGGATTGCGACGCATACAATGCACATTTTAGCTTAAACTGACATGGATTTTAGATTGACACACACATGTGTCAAAGGACTCTAGAGGGTAAGGGATAGATTTTTCTTAGTATTGTACAGATCAAATGTACAGAAGAAAGTGTGTATTCATGTCCATGGAGAATCATATCCATAACCTGGCTCAACCCTAACCCTAGCCATAACCCTAACCCTAGCTTCATATCCATATCGACTTAATACTAAACCAAGCTGCCCATAACCCTAACCCTAGTCCTAGATTTATGTCCACATACAACGTTACCCTTAAACAAACCCTAACCATAACCCTAACCCTTTAGTTTTTATCTTCCCAATTTCCAAGCAGCCTAATAATAAATATGCTAGATTAAAACACACACTAAGTATTTTCCATGCAGCTCGGGTGCACGGCCCTGCAGAGAGGAATGAGATAAATCTGATCACATTCTGACCAATGGAATTAAGTCGTGATCAAAGCTAACAATGGCGTTTAGCCTTGTGTTCAGCTCAAAAGAGCAAGGAACACAATGGGCACAAACATCAGTTCAACATCTAGTTTTGATTTTCATTTGGTTGAGTTGTCAACTAATGTAAATTCAACGTGAAATCAGCAAACAATTTCACTATGTCATTTGATTTAGGTTGAAAGTTGGTTGATAGTTGATAACTTTTTGCAAATCCAATACATTTCCACATTGATTCAATATCATCACATTTATTCGGTTGAAAGGAGGTGGACACAGTGTTGATTCAACCAGTGTTTGCCCAGTGGGAAGTTTGCACATTAGCAGCCATTGTCTACTCTATACTGTCTGCTGCAGGTACTCTGAATGTTTAATGGGAGACTATCCATTTTTCAAGTCAAATCCAATTTTATTTGTCACATACACATGGTTAGCAGATGTTAATGCGAGCATAGCGAAATGCTTGTGCTTCTAGTTCCGACAATGCAGTAATAACCAACGAGTAATCTAACCTAACAATTCACAAGAATATGTACATAAAGATATATGAATGAGTGATGGTACAGAACGGCATTGGCAATTGGCAACAGTATATACATATGAGATGAGTAATGTAGGGTATGTTAACATATAAAAGTGGCCTGGTTTAAAGTGGCTAGTGATACATGTATTACATGAAGATGGCTTGATGCAGTAGATGGTATAGAGTACAGTATATACATATGAGAAGAGCAATGTAGGGTATGTAAACATGATATTAAGTGGCATTGTTTAAAGTGGCTAGTGATACATACATCAATGCATCCAATATTAAAGTGACTGGAGTTGAGTCAGTATGTTGGCATCAGCCACTCAATGTTAGTGGTGGCTGTTTAACAGTCTGATGGCCTTGAGATAGAAGCTGTTTTTCAGTCTCCCGGTCTCTGCTTTGATGCACCTGTACTGACCTCGCCTTCTGGATGATAGCGGGGTGAACAGGCAGTGGCTCGGGTGGTTGTTGTCCTTGATGATCTTTATGGCATTCCTGTGACATCGGGTGGTGTAGGTGTCCTGGAGGGCAGGTAGTTTGCCCCGAGTGATGCGTTGTGCAGACCTCACTACCCTCTGGAGAGCCTTACAGATGTCGGCGGAGCAGTGTCCGTACCAGGCGGTGATACAGCCCGACAGGATGCTCTGGATTGTGCATCTGGAAAAGTTTGTGGGTGCTTTTGGTGACAAGCTGAATTTCTTCTGCGCCTTCTTCACCACGCTGTCTGTGTGGGTGGACCAATTCAGTTTGTCCGTGATGTGTACGCCGAGGAACTTAAAACTTACTACCCTCTCCACTACTGTCCGGTCGATGTGAATGATGGGGTGCTCCCTCTGCTGTTTCCTGAAGACCACGATCATCTCTTTTGATTTGTTGACATTGAGTGTGAGGTTATTTTCCTGACACCATACTCCGAGGGCCCTCACCTCCTCCCTGTAGGCCGTCTCGTCGTTGTTGGTAATCAAGCCTACCACTGTAGTGTCGTCTGCAAACTTGATGATTGAGTTGGAGGCGTGCATGGCAGGGAGTACAGGAGAGGTCTCCAAACGCATCCTTGTGGGGCCCCAGTGTTGAGGATCAGTGGGGTGGAGAAGGTGTTACCTACTCTCACCACCTGGGAGGCGGCCCGTCAGGAAGTCCAGTACCAAGTTCCGCACGGCGGGGTCGAGACCTAGGGTCTCGAGCTTGATGATGAGTTTGGAGGGTTACTATGGTGTTAAATGCTGAGCTGTTGTCCATGAACAACATTCTCAAATAGGTATTCCTCTTGTCCAGATGAGTTAGGGCAGTGTGCAGTGTGGTTGCAACCTATTGGGGTGGTAACAATTTGGAGAGGGCCTAGGGTGTCAGGTAGGGTGGAGGTGATATGGTCATTGACTAGTCTCTCAAAGCACTTCATGATGACAGAAGTGAGTGCTACGGGGCGGTAGTCATTTAGCTCAGTTACCGTAGCTTTCTTGGGAACAGGAACAATAGTGTCCCTCTTGAAGCATGTGGGAACAGCAAACTGGGATAAGAATTTATTGAATATGTCAATAAACACACCAGCGCTGTTCTGCGCATGCTCTGAGGATGCGGCCGGGGATGCCGTCTGGGCCTGCAGCCTTGCGAGGGATAGCACGTTCAAATGTTTTACTCACGTTGGCTGCAGTGAAGGAGAGTCCGCAGGTTTTGGTAGCGGGCCGTGTCAGTGGCACTGTATTGTCCTCAAAGCGAGCAAAGAAGTTATTTAGTCTGTCTGAGAGCAAGACATCCTGGTCCGCGACGGGGCTGTTTTTTTTTTTGTAATCCGTGATTGACTGTAGACCCTGCCACATACCTCTTGTCTCTGAGCCGTTGAATTGCGACTCTACTTTGTTTCTATACTGACGCTTAGCTTGTTTGATTGCCTTGCGGAAGGAATAGCTACACTGTTTGTTTTCAGGTCAATGTTTCCGGTCACCTTGCCCTGGTTAAAATCAGTGGAATACTGCCATCAATCCACGGTTTCTGGTTTGGGAATGTTTTAATAGTTACTGTGGGTACAACATTGCCGATGCACTTGCTAATAAACTTGCTCACCGAATCAGCGTATTCATCAATGTTGTTGTTTGACGCAATGCGGAACATATCCCAATCCACGTGATCGAAGCAATCTTGAAGCGTGGAATCAGATTGGTCGGACCAGCGTTGAACAGACCTGGGCACGGGTGATTTCTGTTTTAGTCTCTGTCTATAGGCAGGGAGCAACAAAATGGAGTTGTGGTCAGCTTCTCCGAAACAAGTGCGGGGGAGGGCCTTATATGCGTCGCGGAAGTTAGAATAACAATGATCCAGGGTTTTACAAGCCCTTGTAGCACAATTGATATGCTGATAGAATTTAGGGAGTCTTGTTTTCAGATTAGCCTTGTTAACATCCCCCAGCTACAATGAATGCAGCCTCAGGATATGTGGTTTCTAGTTTACAATTTACATATGGGATAGGAGCCTGTTGGTGTCAGACTTGCTCCCGTACAAATTGTTGTGCTGAACAGTGGCGTTCAGTGCCATTTAAGATGAGGGAGAACGATTATTTTTGTTCATGGGCTTGGTCTTATTTATATTAAAGCATATTGGATGACTCTCATTCATATTCTATTCACCCAGTTGAATGTAACAACGATAGGTTTAGGCTACTACATGATCCTCAAATTTTCCCTATAGCCATCATGAAGCTACAACCAAGCCTATGAAGGAAAGTTTACAATGTAGGTGCACATAGGTCGAGAGACACATTTGAGATGACAAACAGTGACACATTTGTCTGCATCTAGCTGATATAGGGTGTAATCATTAGCCCAACAGTTGCAAACGAGAGTTTCTATTGGACAAATTAAATTATGTTAATCCCGTTTTGTTCCTTTTGCTTCCTTTTAAGAAACGTTTTTCAACAGATTCGGTGGAATGAATACACCACCTAGAATACCTCACAATCAAATGCCGACCATATTACCTCCCAAGAGAATTCTCTTCAGTTATAGTCACAGCCGTGTATATTCTCCCACGATGGCCCTCAAGGAACTACACTGGACTTTATGCAAACTGCAAACCACATATCCTGAGTATCCACATTTATTGTAGCTGAGGATTTTAAATTTGAGGAAAACGCTACTGAAGTTCTATTAACGCAATGACTGTAGTACTCGCTTAGGAAAAACCTTAGATCACTGCTACTCGCCTTTTGGAGATGCCTACAAGGCCCTCCCCCGCCTTCCCTTAAGCAAATCAGATCACGACTCCAGTTTGCTCCTCCCTTCCTATAGGCAGAAACTCAAACAGGAACCCATGCTCTATGCAATGCTGGTCTGAATCCATGCTTCAAGATTGTTTTGATGATGCGGACTGGGATATGTTCCTGGATAGCCTCAGAGAATAACATTGACGTTTACATGGACACGGTGACGGAGTTCATCAGCAAGTGTATAGGGGATGTCGTTCCCACGGTGTCTATTAAAACCTACCCAAACCAGGAACATTGGATCAATGGCAGCATTCGAGCAAAACTGAAAGTGCGAACCACCACATTTAACCATGGCAAGGTGAATGGGAATATGGTTGAATACAAACAGTTAGTTATTCCCTCCGTAAGGCAATCAAACAGGCAAAACGTCAGTACAGAGACAAAGTGGAGTCACAATTCAGCGGCTCAGACACGAGACATATGCGGCAGGGTCTACAGACAATCACAGATTACAAAGGGAAAACCAGCCACAAGCTTAACACCTTCTTTCCCCTTTTTGAGGATAACTCAGTGCCTACCGACGTGGCCCGCTCCCAAGGACTGTGGGCTCTCGTTCTCTGTGCCCGATGTGAGTAAGACATTTAAGCGTGTTAACCCTCACAAGGCTGCCGGCCCATACGGCATCCCTAGCTGTGTCTTCAGAGCATGCGCAGACCAGCTGGCTGGAGTGTTTACGGACATATTCAATCTCTCCCTATTCCAGTCTGCTGTCCCCACTTACTTAAAGATATCCACCATTGTTCCTGTACCCAAGAAAGCAAAAGGTAACTGAACTAAATGACTATCGCCCTGTAGCACTCACTTCTGTCATCATGAAATGCTTTGAGAGGCTAGTTTGTATTTCTATTTATTGTATTTATTTTGGATATATGTGTTTATTATGGATAAAAAAAAGTTTTTACAATTTTAAAAACATTACAATAAATTCACAACACCACTCAGGCCCCTACTCCACCACTACCACATATCTACAGTACTAATTCCATGTGTATGTGTGTGTATAGTGTGTCCATAGACACTCTGGGTTTACTCAAAGTCAGTGGCATGTCGTTAAAATTGTAAAAATTGAAAAAATCAGGGGGCCTAAACAGCTACCCTGGGGAATTCCTGATTCTACCTGGATTATGTTTAAGAGGCTTCCAATGAAGAACACCCTCTGTGTTATGTTAGACAAGTAACTCTTATCCACATTATAGCAGGGAGTGTAAAGCCGTAACACATACATTTTTCCAGCAGCAGACTATAATCGATAATGTCAAAAGCTGCACTGAAGTCTAACAAGACAGCCCCCACAATCAGTTTATCATCAATTTCTCTCAGCCAATCATCAGTCATTTGTGTAAGTGCTATGCTTGTTGAGTGACCTTCCCTATATAAGCATGCTGAAACTCTGTTGTCAATTTGTTTACGGTAAGATAACATTGTATCTGGTCAAACACAATTTTTTTCCCAGAAGTTTACTAAGTGTCATGTTTTGTCATATATTGTCTTGTCCTTGTGCTTTCCCTTCTGTTCGTTTTTCCCCCTGCTGGTCTTATTAGGTTCGTTCCCTTTTTCTATCCCTCTCTCTCCCCCTCCCTCTCTCTCTTCTCTCTATCGTTCCGTTCCTGCTCCCAGCTGTTCCTCATTCTCCTAACTCACTCATTTACTCTTTTCACACCTGTCCCCTATTTTGCCCTCTGATTAGAGCCCTATTTCTCCCCTTGTTTTCCGCTTCTGTCCTTGTCGGATCCTTGTATGATGTTCGCTGTGCTGTGTCCTTGTCTCGCCCTGTCGTGTTTTGTCTCCTTCAGATGCTGCGTGTGAGCAGGTGTCTTAGTCTGCTACGGTCGGTGCCTTCCCGAAGCAACCTGCAGTCAATGGTCGAGTCTCCAGTCTGTCCTCGTTACTACGAGTGGATTTAAGTTTTTTCCTGTTTTGTTTTCTTCTTGATTTTTCCAGGATTATTACTTTTGTCATATACTGGAATAAAGACTCTGTTTTCGTTAAGTCGCTTTTGGGTCCTCATTCACCAGCATAACAGAAGGATCCGACCAAGAATGGACCCAGCGACTACGGATTCTCGTAACACTGCCGTCGAGATCCAGGGAGCTATGCTCGGCAGACACGAGCAGGAATTGTCTGCTGCTCGTCATGCCGTTGAGACCCTGGCCGCTCAGGTTTCCGACCTCTCAGGACAGTTTCAGAGTCTTCGTCTCGTGCCACCAGCTACTTCCTGGTCTTCCGAGTCTCCGGAACCTAGGGTTAATAACCCACCATGTTATTCTGGGCAGCCCACTGAGTGCCGTTCCTTTCTCACCCAGTGTGATATTGTTTTCTCTCTCCAACCCAACACATACTCAAGAGAGAGAGCTTGGATTGCTTACGTCATTTCACTCCTTACTGGTCGGGCTCGAGAGTGGGGCACAGCTATCTGGGAGGCAAGGGCAGAGTGTTCTAACAATTATCTGAACTTTAAAAAGGAGATGATACGGGTTTTTGATCGTTCAGTTTTTGGTAGGGAGGCTTCTAGGGCCTTGGCTTCCCTATGTCAAGGTGATCGATCCATAACGGATTACTCTATAGAGTTTCGCACTCTTGCTGCCTCTAGTGACTGGAACGAGCCGGCGCTGCTCGCTCGTTTTCTGGAGGGACTCCACGCTGAGGTTAAGGATGAGATTCTCTCCCGGGAGGTTCCTTCCAGTGTGGACTCTTTGATTGCACTCGCCATCCGCATAGAACGACGGGTAGATCTTCGTCACCGAGCTCGTGGAAGAGAGCTCGCGTTAACGGGTTTCCCCCTCTCCGCATCGCAACCATCTCCTCCCTCCGGCTCAGAGACTGAGCCCATGCAGCTGGGAGGTATTCGCATCTCGACTAAGGAGAGGGAACGGAGGATCACCAACCGCCTTTGCCTCTATTGCGGTTCTGCTGGACATTTTGTCAATTCATGTCCAGTAAAAGCCAGAGCTCATCAGTAAGCGGAGGGCTACTGGTGAGCGCTACTACTCAGGTCTCTCCATCAAGATCCTGTACTACCATGTCGGTCCATCTACGCTGGACCGGTTTCGGCTGCTTCATGCAGTGCCTTGATAGACTCTGGGGCTGAGGGTTGTTTTATGGACGAAGCATGGGCTCGGAAACATGACATTCCTCTCAGACTGTTAGGGAAGTCCACGCCCATGTTCGCCTTAGATGGTAGTCTTCTCCCCAGTATCAGATATGAGACACTACCTTTAACCCTCACAGTATCTGGTAACCACAGTGAGACCATTTCCTTTTTGATTTTTCGTTCACCTTTTACACCTGTTGTTTTGGGTCATCCCTGGCTAGTATGTCATAATCCTTCTATTAATTGGTCTAGTAATTCTATCCTATCCTGGAACGTTTCTTGTCATGTGAAGTGTTTAATGTCTGCTATCCCTCCTGTTTCTTCTGTCCCCTCTTCTCAGGAGGAACCTGGTGATTTGACAGGAGTGCCGGAGGAATATCATGATCTGCGCACGGTCTTCAGTCGGTCCAGAGCCAACTCCCTTCCTACTCACCGGTCGTATGATTGTAGTATTGATCTCCTTCCGGGGACCACTCCCCCTCGGGGTAGACTATACTCTGTCGGCTCCCGAACGTAAGGCTCTCGAGGATTATTTGTCTGTTTCTCTTGACGCCGGCACCGTAGTGCCTTCTTCCTCTCCTGCCGGAGCGGGGTTTTTTTTTGTTAAGAAGAAGGACGGTACTCTGCGCCCCTGCGTGGATTATCGAGGGCTGAATGACATAACGGTTAAGAATCGTTATCCGCTTCCCCTTATGTCGTCAGCCTTCGAGATTCTGCAGGGAGCCAGGTTCTTTACTAAGTTGGACCTTCGTAATGCTTACCATCTCGTGCGCATCAGAGAGGGGGATGAGTGGAAAACGGCGTTTAACACTCCGTTAGGGCATTTTGAGTACCGGGTTCTGCCGTTTGGTCTCGCTAATGCTCCAGCTGTTTTTCAGGCATTAGTTAATGATGTACTGAGAGACATGCTGAACATCTTTGTTTTTGTCTACCTTGACGATATCCTGATTTTTTCACCGTCACTCGAGATTCATGTTCAGCACGTTCGACGTGTACTCCAACGCCTTTTAGAGAATTGTCTCTACGTGAAGGCTGAGAAGTGCGCCTTTCATGTCTCCTCTGTCACATTTCTCGGTTCTGTTATTTCCGCTGAAGGCATTCAGATGGATCCCGCTAAGGTCCAGGCTGTCAGTGATTGGCCCGTTCCAAGGTCACGTGTCGAGTTGCAGCGCTTTCTAGGTTTCGCTAATTTCTATCGGCGTTTCATTCGTAATTTCGGTCAAGTTGCTGCCCCTCTCACAGCTCTTACTTCTGTCAAGACGTGCTTTAAGTGGTCCGGTTCCGCCCAGGGAGCTTTTGATCTCCTCAAGAAGCGTTTTACGTCCGCTCCTATCCTCGTTACTCCTGACGTCACTAAACAATTCATTGTCGAGGTTGACGCTTCAGAGGTGGGCGTGGGAGCCATTCTATCCCAGCGCTTCCAGTCTGACGATAAGGTCCATCCTTGCGCTTATTTTTCTCATCGCCTGTCGCCATCGGAACGCAACTATGATGTGGGTAACCGCGAACTGCTCGCCATCCGCTTAGCCCTAGGCGAATGGCGACAGTGGTTGGAGGGGGCGACCGTTCCTTTTGTCGTTTGGACTGACCATAAGAACCTTGAGTACATCCGTTCTGCCAAACGACTTAATGCACGTCAAGCTCGTTGGGCGTTGTTTTTCGCTCGTTTCGAGTTTGTGATTTCTTATCGCCCGGGTAATAAGAACACCAAGCCTGATGCCTTATCCCGTCTCTTTAGTTCTTCTGTGGCTTCTACCGATCCCGAGGGGATTCTTCCTTATGGGCGTGTTGTCGGGTTGACTGTCTGGGGAATTGAGAGACAGGTTAAGCAAGCACTCACTCACACTGCGTCGCCGCGCGCTTGTCCTAGTAACCTTCTTTTCGTTCCTGTTTCTACTCGTCTGGCTGTTCTTCAGTGGGCTCACTCTGCCAAGTTAGCTGGCCATCCCGGCGTTCGAGGTACACTTGCTTCTATTCGCCAGCGGTTTTGGTGGCCTACTCAGGAGCGTGACACGCGCCGTTTCGTGGCTGCTTGTTCGGACTGCGCGCAGACTAAGTCAGGTAACTCTCCTCCTGCCGGTCGTCTCAGACCGCTTCCCATTCCTTCTCGACCATGGTCTCACATCGCCTTAGACTTCATTACCGGTCTGCCTTCGTCTGCGGGGAAGACTGTGATTCTTACGGTTGTCGATAGGTTCTCTAAGGCGGCACATTTCATTCCCCTCGCTAAGCTTCCTTCCGCTAAGGAGACGGCACAAATCATCATTGAGAATGTGTTCAGAATTCATGGCCTCCCGTTAGACGCCGTTTCAGACAGAGGTCCGCAATTCACGTCACAGTTTTGGAGGGAGTTCTGTCGTTTGATTGGTGCTTCCGTCAGTCTCTCTTCCGGTTTTCATCCCCAGTCTAACGGTCAAGCAGAAAGGGCCAATCAGACGATTGGTCGCATATTACGCAGCCTTTCTTTTAGAAACCCTGCGTCTTGGGCAGAACAGCTCCCCTGGGCAGAATACGCTCACAACTCGCTTCCTTCGTCTGCTACCGGGCTATCTCCGTTTCAGAGTAGTCTGGGTTACCAGCCTCCTCTGTTCTCGTCCCAGCTCGCCGAGTCCAGCGTTCCCTCCGCTCAGGCGTTTGTCCAACGTTGTGAGCGCACCTGGAGGAGGGTGAGGTCTGCACTTTGCCGTTACAGGGCGCAGACTGTGAGAGCCGCCAATAAACGTAGGATTAAGAGTCCTAGGTATTGTCGCGGCCAGAGAGTGTGGCTTTCCACTCGTAACCTTCCCCTTACGACAGCTTCTCGTAAGTTGACTCCGCGGTTCATTGGTCCGTTCCGTGTCTCCCAGGTCGTCAATCCTGTCGCTGTGCGACTGCTTCTTCCGCGACATCTTCGTCGCGTCCATCCTGTCTTCCATGTCTCCTGTGTCAAGCCCTTTCTTCGCGCCCCCGTTCGTCTTCCCTCCCCCCCCGTCCTTGTCGAGGGCGCACCTATTTACAAGGTACGTAGGATCATGGACATGCGTTCTCGGGGACGTGGTCACCAGTACTTAGTGGATTGGGAGGGTTACGGTCCTGAGGAGAGGAGTTGGGTTCCATCTCGGGACGTGCTGGACCGTTCGCTGATTGATGATTTCCTCCGTTGCCGCCAGGATTCCTCCTCGAGTGCGCCAGGAGGCGATCGGTGAGTGGGGGGATACTGTCAAGTTTTGTCATATATTGTCTTGTCCTTGTGCTTTCCCTTCTGTTCGTTTCCCCCTGCTGGTCTTATTAGGTTTGTTCCCTTTTTCTATCCCTCTCTCTCCCCCTCCCTCTCTCTCTTCTCTCTATCGTTCCGTTCCTGCTCCCAGCTGTTCCTCATTCTCCTAACTCACTCATTTACTCTTTTCACACCTGTCCCCTATTTTGCCCTCTGATTAGAGCCCTATTTCTCCCCTTGTTTTCCGCTTCTGTCCTTGTCGCATCCTTGTATGATGTTCGCTGTGCTGTGTCCTTGTCTCGCCCTGTCGTGTTTTGTCTCCTTCAGATGCTGCGTGTGAGCAGGTGTCTTAGTCTGCTACGGTCGGTGCCTTCCCGAAGCAACCTGCAGTCAATGGTCGAGTCTCCAGTCTGTCCTCGTTACTACGAGTGGATTTAAGTTTTTTCCTGTTTTGTTTTCTTCTTGATTTTTCCAGGATTATTACTTTTGTCATATACTGGAATAAAGACTCTGTTTTCGTTAAGTCGCTTTTGGGTCCTCATTCACCAGCATAACACTAAGGGTTGGTAGCAGGCTGATTGGTCGGCTATTTGAGCCAGTAAATGAGGCTCTACTATTCCTGGGTAGCGGAATTACTTTAGCTACCCTGCAGGCCTGAGGGCACGCACTTTGTAGTAGGCTTAAATTGAAGATGGGGCAAATAGGAGTGGCAATATTGTCTGCTATTATCCTCAGGAAATGTCCATCCAGATTGTCAGACCCCACTGGATTGTCATTGTTGATAGACAACAATAATTTTTTCACCTCTTCCCAACTGACTTTACGGAATTCACAAGTACAATTCTTGTCTTTCATAATTTGGTCCGATATACTTGAATGTGTAGTGTCATCGATTTGTGATGAATGAGCCATCTGATTCAATGAATGATGGAGCCGAGTTTAATTTAAGGTGTCCCTAAGCTTAACTATCATTATTTATATAATTATCTTTGTTTCATAGTATAGTTTATTTTTATTTAGTTTAGTCACATGATTTCTTAATTTGCAATACGTTTGCCAATCAGTTGGGCTACCAGACTTATTTGCCATACCTTTTGCCTCATCCCTCTCAACCATACAATTTTCAATTTCTCATCAATCCAAGGGGATTTAACAGTTTTTAAAGTCATTTTCTTAATGGATGTGTGCTTATTTTTAACTGGAATAAGCAATTTCATAAAATTGTCAAGTACAGCATCTGGTTGCTTCTCAATACACACCAATGACCATTAAATATTATTTACATCATCAACATAGGAATCATTACAAAACTAATTGTATGACCTCTTAAACACTATATTAGGCCCAGCCGTTGGAACATTGGTTTTCTTAGATATGGCTATTGTATTGTGATCACTCTATGGATTTGGATACTGCTTTAAATCACATTTCTGCAGCATTTGTAAAGATGTGATCAATACCTGTTGATGATTTAATTCCTGTGCTGTTTGTCACTACCCTGGTAGGTTGACTGACAACCTGAACCAGGTTGCAGGCACTGGTTACAGTTTGAAGTTTTTTTCTTGAGTGGGCAGCCTGATGAAAGCCAGTCAATATTTAAATCACACAGAAAAAAATATTCTCTGGTGACATCAGAATGGTCGTGAACAGGCAAAAAGGTCCAGGAGATACAGAGTGGCAGACAGGCTCGTGGTCAAGGCAGGCAGAATGGTCAGGCAGGCGGGTACAAAGTCCAGAAACAGGCAAGAGTCAAAACTGGGAGGACTAGAAAAAGGAGAATTCAAAAAGCAGGAGAACGGGAAAAACTCTGGTTGACTTGGAAACAAGTCGAACTGGCACAGAGAGACAGGAAACACAGGAACAAATACACTGTGGGAAATAAGCGTCACCTGGAGGGGGTGGAGACAATCACAAGGACAGGTGAAACAGATCTGGGTGTGACAGAGCTAGCCCTCCTGATATCGTTTGACCCAACATGGACTACGACAGTGTCAGCTTCCAGCATCTGTCATAGAACAGTTGTAAGCAGCCTTTTGATGTCCTGTAGTTGTGCTCCTGGGTAGCACAGGGTTTTTGCCTTTGGAACCAACATGTTTCTCACCATAGACTTGCCGGTCTCTCAGGCAGCCTCACTGTCTAATGAGGGTGGGAGATCTGAGGATCTGAACTCGAGGTAGAAGCCACTGGAGAGGGAGACAGAACTGAGGATGAAGACGCAGGTACCTCCGGATCCGATCTTGAATGTGAAGACCCCAAGAAAGAAGGAACCTCTGGATCCAGGGAGGCAAAGCTGTTACTGGTCTGTGTCAGATCACGGCTCAACATCTCCATGGAGACCCTCATTGCCAGAAGACGCTTTCTTCAAATTCCACGGCGAGTGACGTACCTCCATGGCTGGTTGGTTGAGTCGAGAACAGCTCCGTTCTCCAGGGAAGGGGGAGATCCCTTCGGGGATGGTACCCTGCTGAACACCGGCCAGTCAGCTGTGGAGAGCCGACACGGCAGCTAAACTTCCACCAGACCAGAGCGCCGTCTGGCTATTGGGGTGGAAGAAAAATAAAAAGTAGGCAGGCGTGGGTTCCCCAGTAGCTGGTGTAGGTTTGCTGCTTGTTTGCTAAGAGTAGCCACTTCGTTCCTGTAGTCCTCTGCATGCAAGCAGTTGCTACATTGAAAGTCCACATTGTCCCGGAACAAAGCAATGTAAACACAGCTCCTGCAGTGCTGGAAACATTCAATAGCGACCTCCATTTGAGACCGCCGAGCCAGCTAGGCTAGCTGGGCTTTCGTGTCTCTCCCCCTATGCGGAATCTGGCAGGATCCAGGGACAGCCAGAGGCACTCACCGCAATTTTCCCAACAGTGCCAAAAAATATAAGGATCATATCACCTCTGTGTGTGTGGCCAAGTGTTCTATTGGGACCACTAAAACTATAGTGTTCATTTTAATAACGTGGATGACTCGCTTACTGTCCTCTTTCCTTTGATCTGTGTGCCAAATGGCCTCACATCTGTGCTGTATGTGGAGGTACAGTGGGATACATCTGTAGTGCTGGGCTGTGTGTCGCGTGTATGTGTGCGCGTGTGCCCGCATGTGTGTGTGTGTGGAGGTACAGATGTTGGCAGATGGTGTTCATCATTCTCCATGTTATTACAGCATCTGCCTCAATACTCCTCAAGGCATTGTGGTCTAACCACAACAGCTGTTTATTAGAAAGAAGGGATGCCAGGGTCTTCAGGCTTCCAATATCTGGTTGAGGATCCATCTCCACTTTATGATTTATGTCGTGGAGACTTTAATGAGCAGAAGAATATTTGCAATATTTCATGTCTACAATAACATTGGTATCTTTTTTTTCTACACCTGTCGGGGAAATTATATTGTACTGTTCAACATTGTATTTTTCCCTTTTATTTTCAAACCCAATGAGGATGAGACAGGGAACATGCATTTGTCATTTTATGTGGTGGACATGGAATTCATTTGTGGCTTTTATTTTGAAAATGATTAGGTCTGCTGTGTGTGCTTCTGTAAAAAGCCATTTGATTTCTGAAACAAATGACAGACACTATATGTGAAGCTGTCAACATGTCAACGGTAACCTTTTGAGGAAATTTATGAAATTAGAAAGCCCAGGCAAGATTTGAGAGCAGTGGAGTGTATCATCATTGGTCATTAGTTTGAAGCTAAACTGTCCAGTGGTTTTAATTTGCAGCCACAGAATGTAAGTTAATATAGGCACTCAGTGGAAAGGCTTGTGTGAAGCAAATTGTTATTCGCAGCCACAGCTTCATAGGAAACGGTTTGTATGGTTTTTGTGAACTTTCAAAAAGGTTAGTGTCAAAGCAGATAATCCTGACTAAACAATGAGGGGTTAGATGATAAGATGCTAAAGACCATTTTACAATAATCCCTGTCTTGCCTGATCGTGGCCTGTTGTACATGTCACTTGGTATCCACGTTGTATTAGGTGTTACAAAAGAAGGGGTCTGTGGAGGAACAGATAAAAAAGTCTTGATTGTTCCACCAATGAATTAGGGAACATCCGTCGTAAATACTGGGGACAACTTTCAACCTTTAAGCTGTACATTTCAAGTTATCTTTCATGTATTTAATGGTCATTTTCAGCCATACTTTCATATGTCATTTTCAAATGAGAGTGCTATCTCACTCTCCAGACATTTCTAAGCAATATTTGGATGAACAGCCCTCATTTATTATATGTAAATTATTAACAGGAGGTGTATGATTTGTCCAAGGCACAAACGATGAGCCTTCCTGTGCCAATATGGAATAAGGACTTTGACAACACTGGGCCCTCCAGCTGAGAGAGATAGTGTGTTCTGTGATCTCTGTCTGAAGCTTCAGCTTTCACAAGCTCAAATGCAAACTGTGGCCTACTAAATAGCTCCTTTTGTTGACATTCCTTATGTTTTATTATGTGGAGCTCATGAAAAGTTTTCAGAGATTCAGATTGCACAGTGAATATGTCATGGACACAGATCTGCCAAAATAATAAAAATAGGAAAAGTTCATCTTGCTACAGTTGGGATTTCTTCTCTAACTTTAATGAACTGTTTAACAAGTTTAAGAATTGTGTGAATTGCAGTCATACATTGACCATTCATTGCTGCCGATGCTTGAGAGGTCAAAAATATATACTGTATATGGGGCACCGGTTAACCTAGTGGTTAGAGCATTGGACTAGTAACTGGAAGGTTGCAAGATCGAATCACCAAGGTGAAAAATCCTGTTGTTCTGCCCCAGAACAAGGCAGTTAACCCACTGTCATTGAAAAGAAGAATTTGTTCTTAACAGACTTGCCTAGTTAAATAAAGGTAAAATATATATATATTTTTGTATGTATAGTATTTTTGTAATTGGGCCACACAGAATACGTACTCCCTTCAACCTGTTATTGTCCTTTTAAAGGTCTCGATGCTCCAGGTTGCCTGAGGTACTTGAGTAACTCCTTTTCCTTGAAAAGAAAAATGATGCAGAACAAAATAAAGTGTGCTTAATCAGTAGATGTATTGAGCTGTGACAACCGGAGAGTGAAGTGGAGGATTTAAACCACTGTCAGTTTCATTCATGGTCCAGTCGGCTCTGATAACAAACCGTGGAAAGTGTTCAATGTTTCAATGGGCGTGATTGAAAGGTTGCCTTCCAAACTTTTCACAGAGCCTTTCAAATGTCTTGTCTGGTGACTGGAACAATGTTTTTGTCTCATTCCATCTGACCGGTCATGCTTGACAAGAGAGAACTGTGTTGAAATGTATCTGAACTGAGATGATGAAATGTGTGTCTGATCAGATATGAAATAGGAAAGAAGTAGTCACACATTGAACAGTGTGAGAGTGCCTCTCTGCTGCATCAGATGGGTGTTAATTCTGTCCATGGTTATTTCAGATTACGTTATAATCTCCATTATGCCCAATTAAATGCACTAACAACAGAGTCTATGAATTGATCAAATATAATACTGAGCTTGACTTGTCCTGTTGACTTCATCATAACTTACTAATTGGATTCCTTCCATAGATCTCATTTCGAATTGGCTAATGAGTCTATTTAATAGGAAGGGGTCCAATCTCAAATAGGTCATTTGAGGCTTTGGCTTTCACCTGGATACTAACACTTCATGACCAACGACGTTACACAAAACAAAATCATAGATATTTGTTTTAAATACAGTGGAGTCCGAAATTATAGACACCCTTGAAAAAGATTAGCAATATGTCTATAAAATAAATCATTCAATTACCGAGCTGTATTATATGCTCCAAAAAATTGGGAAATTATATCATCTTATACTAATACAATTGCTCACAGAAAGAGATTTTGTTTAACATGTAATACTTTTTTTCAAAAAGGTATTCCTAACACAATGACTACACCAAGCTTGTGACTAGACAAACTTGTTGAATGCATTTTGGTTGCGTTTCAGATTATTTTGTGCCCAATAGAAATTAATGGTAAATAATGTATTGTGTCACTTTCATTGTAAATAAGAATATAATATGTTTCTAAACACTTGTGGATACTCATGTGGGTGCTACCATAACTATGGAAAATCCTGAATGAATCGTGAATAATGATGAGCGGGAAAGTTACAGAGGGTGATAGATGCTAACCTGTTATTGGTAATGGTGAGAGGTTTTGTGCCCAATAGAAGTTTCTATTGGGCACAAAATAATCTGAAACACAACCAAAATGAACAGCAAATGCATCCAACAAGTTTGTAGAGTCACAAGCTTCATGTAGTCACAGTTAATAGCCTAATTACCAATCAAGCAACATTATGAACTAAACATTCAAATCCTGTTGCTGCAGGATTATTTTGCTGCAACAATTACTGGTCAAATTAAGATCCTACATCTGTATTTGCAGTTTGTGTAACTGGACATTTCCCAATGTAATCAAAAGGCCTTCTAGCCATACATTTCAGCACCTGACAAGGGCATATGGTCTGTATTAATTACAACGCATATGTGCCATGGAGAGATATTACTCTCTGGATATTGTATATGAATATTCATATCTGAAAATATTAATGTTAATCTGGCTGTTCTACTTTTCACATGTTTAATTAATGTCTTACCACTGCTCCCATTTGGATAATAACCATGTAGGAGGTGAATCACTGAAAATCTGTTTAATAATTAAGAGGTATTTTTGCTGTTTGGATAGTAATATAGTTTGTGATTTGCTTTCAAGGTGTGTAGAGATGGCTGGAGCGGGACCAAGGCCTCTCTGTGCTCTACTTCCCATATTGGACAGCAAAACACATCACTTCTCATTTTAACCTTCCTTGACGTTTCCCCTGGGATTTGAAACATATGGCAATTTACCAAAATACTGTACTCTGACAGATCTCTCAAAAATGTCCTTTACAAGATTTCTCATAAGTATACACTACTGTTCAGTGGCAGTAGCACATGTACATTCACAAATTGTAACCCTTTGCATCTCAACATAATTACCTGCACACTGCACACTGTTCCTTTTCAAAACACTTACATTTGGGATTCTTCCCCCCCCAATGGAATTGCATATCTCATATATATGAGATATCTTGCAAGTCTGGCCCTGCTTTGTACACAACCATTTGCATTAATAACTGCCTGCAGCACTCTATACTGAAACGCTGATTACTTCACCTCCGGAGTCCTAGCCTCCCAGTCAGTGTAACCAGGCTGTAACCAGGCTGAAGGACATGACTGGGACTGCTGTACTGATTGTGTTGTCTCTAACTGATTGCCTGTCTGACCCTGTTTGATAGCCTATTATGCACTGAAGGCTAATATGAAGCAAGGCAACACTGCACAAACAGATGAGTGTAGGTATAGGGTGTATGTGCAAATTGTGTGTGTAGTATACAGAAGTCAATTGAAAACCTCATCAATTCTTTCCTCACTCCCTCATTCCCTCACTCCTAGTTGTTTATGCCAGTGAGTGAGCCCTGAGGAGAAAGTCGGGTATGTATTTTAGGGATTTTTGAGGAGGAGATGAACGCACAGTACTCAGAGACATGATGGTTATTTGATGGGGCAATATCAAGACATGATGTATGATGATGAGCATATTTTAATAAATACTTAATCATGAGTGGACCCTTTTTATTCCCCATGAACATGACTGGTTTCTTTTTTCTTTATTTTTGCAGTCTAATCAATAGGGAAATGACTTACAATTCTGACGTCGGATATGGAGTGGCATCTATCTATACTGAACAAAAATATGAACGCAACATGTAAAGTGTTGGTCCCATGTTTCATGAGCTGAAATAAAATATCCCAGAAATGATCCATATGCATAAAAAGCTTATTTCTCTCAAATTTTGTTGACAAATTTGTTTACATCCCTGCTGTGAGCATTTCTCCTTTGCCAAGATAATCCATCCACCTGACAGGTGTGGCATATCAAGAAGCTAATTAAACAGCACGATCATTACACAGGTGCACCTTGTACTGGGGACAATAAAATGCCTCTCTAAAATGTGCAGTTTTGTCACACAACCAAAGCCACAGATGTCTCAAGTTTTGCTGACTTCAGGAATGTCCACCAGAGCTGTTGCCAGATAATTTCATGTTAATTTCTCTACCATAAGCCGCCTCCAACATCGTTTTAGAGAACTTGGCAGTATGTCCAACCAGCCTCACAACCGCAGGCCATGTGTAACCACGCCAGCCCAGGACCTCCAAATTCAGTTTCTTCACCGGCAGGATTATCTGAGACCAGCCAACTGGACAGCTGATGAAACTGAATAGTAGTTCTGTCTGTAATAAATCAATTTTTTGGGGAAAACTAATTATGATCGGCTGGGCCTGGCTCCTCAGTGGGTGAGCAATGGCTGCGTCCCTGCCCAGGCATGTGAAATCCATAGATTAGGGCCTAATTTATTTATTTCAATTGACTGATTTCCCTATATGAATTTGTTGGACGTTGCATTTCTATTTTTGTTCAGTATATTTACTATTATACAAGTGATAAAGTCTATTTGGCAAAACCATGTAGTTGTATTATATGAATACATTAACCACACTCTAAATAAAGATTATTGTAAATTACTTGAAATGACACGATAGTGATTTATATCTGCATCAGATGGGTAATAAATATAAATGCCTTCCTTGAATTTAAAATGGTTTTAATTTGCCAATACAGTTCACAATATACATCATTTTAAACTGTAACCACAGCTACTTGAGTAAAAGATTGCGTGAATTCCTCTCATAGAAAACCAGGGAGGGAAGGAGGGCGGGAGGGACGCCACGCCAGGCATGCTGGGAATGATCTCTATGTACCTGATCATCACCTAGCCTGCATTAGTCCAACCAATCCCCAAAAGGCTGCCAGTCTACCTACAGAAACTGATGGTATCAGGTGGCCCCAGAGAGAAATAACCCCCATCGTTCTATTCTCCGTTCTGCGTAAACGTCTGAGCTCTGAATCATGCATTTCTATGACCTACTGTCTCTTTACACTACCTTGACTCTGTCACATTATCCAAACCAATCTGAGGGTGGGCTGTTGTTTTAAATTGGCCTGTTTGTCTGTTTCTGTCAGCATCTGTGAAACATGTTAAAATCCTATGGTGATGAAGTACGGTTACTCATAACCTTGACTTTTTTTTATGTATTCCATGATGGTTTGACTGGCAAGTGAGCCATCCAAAACAAATTCCTCTTATATAATTGGCTGGTAACAATTTAAATGGCGATGCATTTTTTATGCTGTACTTCCCACTTCCTACTCAGATCTTCTCTGAGAGGTACAATGGTTATCACCTTTGCCTCTTTACTGACCTCTCTAAAATCTGTCAAAATCTCCTAATTCATTTTCACTCTTTTGGTTATTAACCTCTTTTTATATAAATCTCAGCAGGTCACATTGCAAATGGACTCTGACACAGTATCTGAATGAGCACCCGCTCTCCAGGCCTGCCTTTCCTTTTAGTTAATCTGCTTATCGTTCACAGATAGGGCGCTTGAACGGGCCTCAGTAATGGTGCCAGGCTCATATAATGTTGTTTTCAATACTAACCCTTGGGAACTGTGTGTCTGTAAATGGTGTATGCATATGCATTAGCCTCAAGTTTTATATGAACAATAACCTCTGAGAATGTACATAACAACCATTAATCCTCTTAGCCTACTGGGATGCTGACGTCCACAGCCCTGGTATCTCTAAACAATGACGATAATGTTAACGTAACTTGAATGAATGTTAGCTTTCATCTGACTGTACAGTAATATCACAACGACAGGGATGATGGGTGTTCTGCTGAGAAATGGAACAACTGTAGCTTCCACAGTTAGCAGTGCCTGCCTCATGAGCTGAATAGCAGCCATTAGATGGGGATCAACAAGCCTATTCCCCTTAGTTTGATTTATGATGGCCTTATCACTGTTTGTGTTATTTTATTTGCCTACATGATAGCGCTGTCAGACATAACCAAGATAAAGTGCCAGCAGTATGTCGAGCATATCTATAGGGATTCTCTCGCTGTCATATTCGCAAAGCTTGTCTCCTTTAAAAAAAAAAATGTAACAGTCTGTTTTCATCCCTGCATCATTCCATTTTAGAAGGTAATGGGAGATTTAAAAGGCTTGGATTCATAAATCCTTGATGTGAGTACAGGTTGATTTAAACTCTGTGGTGCTTATGACAATGTTTGCAAATACAGTGCACCCAGCAGCAGGTAGCCTAGTGGTAAGAGCGTTGGACCAGTAACCGAAAGGTTGCTGGATTGAATCCCTGAGCTGACAAGGTAAAAATTGGTTGTTCTGCCCCTGAGCAAGGCAGTTAACCTACTGTTCCCCGGGCGCTGAAGATGTGGATGTCGATTATGGCAGCCCCCCTCTCTGATTCAGGGGGGTTGGGTTAAATGCGGAGAACATATTTCAGTTGAATGCATTCAGTTGTACAACTGACTAGGTATCCGCTTTAACAGTGATAACAGAGATTGATCTGAGATTTTCTCACTGCTATAACTTCTGTGGAGTCCTTGAGAACAGATATTTACTGCTAGATTTGTTTACGTACAGAGATTGTAACGCTTAGCTGGGCTAATGTATGAATACTTCTGTGAACTACTTTATTGATAATTAGATGAAGTAAAGCCTGGGTACTTTCCGTTCATGACTTTCAAAGCTTGTCATGTCTTCACTGTAAATTGGGGCTACTTGAGAGTTGGGTACGGGTGGTGAGATAGTATCCCTTCTGGGGTTGAACTGGATCCACTCTGGCACTATACTGTGCTCATTAGATAGTGCTTTAGCTCTCGTAACACGGAGAACTGCCATTCAGTCAGCACATTAATCACATCTCCGGTGGTTGACTGGAGTTTGGAGTTGGCAAGCTCACAGAATGCAAATCCGAAGATTCAAAGCCATGAGCACTCGTTTCCCTGAGACCAAAAGGAGAGCATTTTCTACCTTTGATTCAGCTTGTTCACCTCCCAGCTAACAAAATGAGAAAATTAAGAGGGTATTAACACAAGAGGATGCTTAGTTAAGTAACCTTATATACCATAGAGTATTCTCTGCAAAATAAACTGATCATTTGATCATGGATGATTGCTCAGAAAATGCTTTGGGGCAACTCATTAGGATATACCATGAGCTCAAATATAGTGTGCAATGAATAATACAAATAAAACTCATTAACATGCATGCATGTCTTTGATACGTGACCGAAATAATTTTTTTAAATTTTCTTTGTCCGATTTGAAGAACATTATGAACACTGCACAAGACTCACAATGCAGTTTCTAGTGTAAACTACAATCAGCAGTTGCAGGAAACAGAGTTTAAGTTTGCCACTGAATAATATATTGCACTATATTGATTGGCAGTCCACCTTGACTGTTCAGTCCCAATCCTCTGGTTTAATTGGTTGGGTTGAGGTTGATGCGTCAGTTATTTGACAGACAATTCCAGGAGGAAAGAAAACAACATTAATATTGAGTAGAGTATGTAATGTTAATAATTGTCTAAGTCTCCATAAAACTTCATTTAATTTGGATTCATTTCAGCTTCCTTATGCCTTGCCACTCTGAATCACATTTTATCTGTATCTGAATAACCGGACCCACTATTTCAGTCACTGCACAGGAGCTCCAATAGACCCCTCAAACAGAAGACTGCAGTACTGCACCTATTGCGCCAAGTACCTGTTGCACTTGGCGCATGTGACAAACACAATTTGATTTGATTTGATACAGTATGTTCTGCTGCAGTCTTGCCCACTCTGTGTGAGGTCCATCCACAGAGGGTGTTTTGCCTCCAACCAATCTCCTAATTACCACATCAGCTAATTATTTGCTCGGTTGGCTCCACAATACGTTGGTGAGATAGAAGATAAGTTCTAAAATAAACAGGGTTTATGCCATCATCCCTTCATGTATTGACCTAGGCTTTTAGGTAAGATTTGTGGAAGTATTGGGTTTGGAAAAGAGCCTGTCAATTGGTGAATAGTGGAGGAACTTGCCTATGCTTGTGTTGTGTCTTTGGCACTTGCTATGCTTTGCTGTGGACACAATATAGGGTCCCAGGTTTGAGCCTATACCATACACTGAGGATTATTGAACTTCATCTAACACATATCCCCGAAGTATAACCATGAATACAAACAGAAATTCTAAATTGCCTTATCTTCAAGAGATATATTTCTGCATTTTCTACTTCAAGAAGTTTTGACCACTTTACATGACACCGGGCATCACGTAACCTTATGGGACTTTATCAATGTTGAGAAGTGTCCTATAAATTCAATTTGAGGGCTTTTTTCTTCCCACTGCAGCATAATACTTTACACAGGTATAATTGAATTTGAAGAAAATTGCTCATGGAACCCCTTGATCATTATACTGTATATATACAGTGCCTTCGGAAAGTATTCAGACCACTTGACTTGTTCTAATTTCAAAAAAAGTTATAGCCTTATATTAAAATGTATCAAATAAAATAAAATCCTCAGCAATTTGCACACAATCCCTCATAATGACAAAGCAAACGTTTTTTAAATATATTTTTAAAACATTTTTGTAAATGTATTAAAAAATTAAAAAACAGATACCTTATTGCTATGAGATTTGAAATTGAGCTCAGGTGCATCCTATTTCCATTGATCATCCTTGAGATGTTTATACAACTTGATTGTCGTCCAACTGTTTTAAATTCAATTGATTGGACATGATTTGGAAAAGCACACAGCTGTCTATAGAAGATCACACAGTTGACAGTGCATGTCAGAGCAAAAACCAAGCCATGAGGTCGAAGGAATTATCCGTAGAGCTCCGAGACAGGATTATGTTGAGGCACAGATGTGGGGAAGGGTACCAACATTTTTTGCAGCATTGAAGGTCCCCAAGAACACAGTGACCTCCATTATTATTTAATGGAAGAAGTTTGGAACCACCAAGACTCTTCCTAGAGCTGGCCAAACTGAGCAATAGGGGGAGAAGGGCCTTGGTCAGGGAGGTAACCAAGAACCAGATGGTCACTCTGACAGAGCTCCAGAGTTTTTCTGTGGAGATGGGAGAACCTTCCAGAAGGACAACCATCTCTGCAGCACTCCACCAATCAGGCCTTACAGTATAGTGGCCAGATGGAAGCCACTCCTCAGTAAAAGGCACATGACAGCCCGCTTGGAGCCAAAAGACAACTAAAGTGCCCTGCAAAAGTATTCATCCCCCTTTGGTGTTTGTCCAAATTGGTGAAGTGAAAATAAAAATAAAAATATTTTTTTTAAATTCAAAAAAATGTCAAACTGAAAAGTGGTACGTGCATATACGTTCACCAACTTAGCTGTGAAGCCCTGAATAAGATCTGGCGCAACCAATTACCTTCAGAAGTCACATAATTAGTTAAATAAAGTCCACCTGTGTGAAATCTAAGTGTCACATGATCTCAATATATATGCACCTGTTCTGAAAGGCCCCAGAGTCTGCAACACCACTTGGCAAGGGGCACCACCAAGCAAGTGGCACCACCAAGCAAGTGGCACCATGAAGACCAAGGAGCTCTCCAAACAGGTCAGGGACAAAGTTGTGGAGAAGTACAGATCAGGGTTGATTTATAAAAGAATATCAGAAACTTTGAACATCCCACGGAGCACCATTAAATCCATTATGAAAAAATTGAAAGAATATGGCACCACAACAAATCTACCAGGAGAGGACCGCCTACCAAAACTCACGGACCAGGCATGGAGAGCATTAACCAGAGAGGCAAAAAAGAGACCAAAGATAACCCTGAAGGAGCTGCAAAGATCCACAGCGGAGATTGGAGTATCTGGCCATGGATGGTGCTAAATACAGGTAAATTCTTGAGGGAAACCTGACCTTTCAGTCTTCCAGAGATTTGAGACTGGGATGGAGGTTCACCTTCCAGCAAGACAATGACCCTAAGCATACTGCTAAAGCAACACTTAAGTGGTTTATTAAGAGGATACATTTAAATGTCTTAGAATTACCTAGTCAAAGCCAAGACCTCAATCCAATTGAGAATATGTGGTATGACATAAAGATTGCTGTACACGAACAGAACCCGTCCAACTTGAAGGAGCTGGACCAGTTTTGCCTTGAGGAATAGGCAAAAGTCCCAGTGTCTAGATGTGCCAAGCCTATAGAGACATACCCCAAGAGACTTTCCGTCTCCGTCCCAACCTTCGCTCTCTCTCCCCCGCTACTCTCTCCTCTTCCATCCTATCATCTCTTCCCTCTGCTCAAACCTTCTCCAACCTATCTCCTGATTCTGCCTCCTCAACCCTCCTCTCCTCCCTTTCTGCATCCTTTGACTCTCTATGCCCCCTATCCTCCAGGCCGGCTCGGTCCTCCCCTCCCGCTCCGTGGCTCGACGACTCATTGCGAGCTCACAGAACAGGGCTCCCGGCAGCCGAGCGGAAATGGAGGAAAACTCGCCTCCCTGCGGACCTGGCATCCTTTCGCTCCCTCCTCTCTACATTTTCCTCTTCTGTCTCTGCTGCTAAAGCCACTTTCTACCACTCTAAATTCCAAGCTTCTGCCTCTAACCCTAGGAAGCTCTTTGCCACCTTCTCCTCCCTCCTGAATCCCCCCCCTCCTCCCTCTCTGCAGATGACTTCATCAACCATTTTGAAAAGAAGGTCGACGACATCCGATCCTCGTTTGCTAAGTCAAACGACACCGCTGGTTCTGCTCACACTGCCCTACCCTGTGCTCTGACCTCTTTCTCCCCTCTCTCTCCAGATGAAATCTCGCGTCTTGTGACGGCCGGCCGCCCAACAACCTGCCCGCTTGACCCTATTCCCTCCTCTCTTCTCCAGACCATTTCCGGAGACCTTCTCCCTTACCTCACCTCGCTCATCAACTCATCCCTGACCGCTGGCTACGTCCCTTCCGTCTTCAAGAGAGCGAGAGTTGCACCCTTCTGAAAAAACCTACACTCGATCCCTCCGATGTCAACAACTACAGACCAGTATCCCTTCTTTCTTTTCTCTCCAAAACTCTTGAACGTGCCGTCCTTGGCCAACTCTCCCGCTATCTCTCTCAGAATGACCTTCTTGATCCAAATCAGTCAGGTTTCAAGACTAGTCATTCAACTGAGACTGCTCTTCTCTGTATCACGGAGGCGCTCCGCACCGCTAAAGCTAACTCTCTCTCCTCTGCTCTCATCCTTCTAGACCTATCGGCTGCCTTCGATACTGTGAACCATCAGATCCTCCTCTCCACCTTCTCCGAGTTGGGCATCTCCGGTGCGGCCCACGCTTGGATTGCGTCCTACCTGACAGGTCGCTCCTACCAGGTGGCGTGGCGAGAATCTGTCTCCTCACCACGCGCTCTCACCACTGGTGTCCCCCAGGGCTCTGTTCTAGGCCCTCTCCTATTCTCGCTATACACCAAGTCACTTGGCTCTGTCATAACCTCACATGGTCTCTCCTATCATTGCTATGCAGACGGCACACAATTAATCTTCTCCTTTCCCCCTTCTGATGACCAGGTGGCGAATCGCATCTCTGCATGTCTGGCAGACATATCAGTGTGGATGACGGATCACCACCTCAAGCTGAACCTCGGCAAGACGGAGCTGCTCTTCCTCCCGGGGAAGGACTGCCCGTTCCATGATCTCGCCATCACGGTTGACAACTCCATTGTGTCCTCCTCCCAGAGCGCTAAGAACCTTGGCGTGATCCTGGACAACACCCTGTCGTTCTCAACTAACATCAAGGCGGTGGTCCATTCCTGTAGGTTCATGCTCTACAACATCCGCAGAGTACGACCCTGCCTCACACAGGAAGCGGCGCAGGTCCTAATCCAGGCACTTGTCATCTCCCGTCTGGATTACTGCAACTCGCTGTTGGCTGGGCTCCCTGCCTGTGCCATTAAACCCCTACAACTCATCCAGAACGCCGCAGCCCGTCTGGTGTTCAACCTTCCCAAGTTCTCTCACGTCACCCCGCTCCTCCGCTCTCTCCACTGGCTTCCAGTTGAAGCTCGCATCCGCTACAAGACCATGGTGCTTGCCTACGGAGCTGTGAGGGGAACGGCACCTCAGTACCTCCAGGCTCTGATCAGGCCCTACACCCAAACAAGGGCACTGCGTTCATCCACCTCTGGCCTGCTCGCCTCCCTACCACTGAGGAAGTACAGTTCCCGCTCAGCCCAGTCAAAACTGTTCGCTGCTCTGGCCCCCCAATGGTGGAACAAACTCCCTCACGACGCCAGGACAGCGGAGTCAATCACCACCTTCCGGAGACACCTGAAACCCCACCTCTTTAAGGAATACCTAGGATAGGATAAGTAATCCTTCTCACCCCCCGTTTAAAATTTAGATGCACTATTGTAAAGTGACTGTTCCACTGGATCTCATAAGGTGAATGCACCAATTTGTACGTCGCTCTGGATAAGAGCGTCTGCTAAATGACTTAAATGTAAATGTAAATGTAAATGTAGACTTTCAGCTGTAATTGCTGCAAAAGGTGGCTCTACAAAGTATTGACTTTGGGGGAATGAATAGTTATGCACTCTCAAGTTTTCTGTTTCTTTTGTCTTATTTCTTGTTTGTTTCACAATTAAACATGTTTTGCATCTTCAAAGCGGTAGGCATGTTGTGTAAATAAAAGGATACCACCCTCCAAAAAAATCAATTTTAATTCCAGGTTGTAAGGCAACAACATAGGAAAAATGCCAAGGGGGTGAATATTTTTCAAGCCACTGTAAAGACTCTCAGACCATGAGAAACAAGATTCTCTGGACTGATGAAACCAATATTGTACTCTTTGGCCTGGAGGAAACCTGCCACCATTCCTACAGTGAGCGTGGTTGTGGCAGTATCATACTGTGGGGATGTTTCTAAGCGGCAGGGACTGGGAGACAAGTCAGGATCGAGGGAAATATGAACAGAGGAAGGTACAGAGAGTTCCTTGATGAAAACCTGCTCTAGAGGCAGTCAGGATCTGACTGTGGCGGACTTTCACCTTCCATCATCACAACAACCTTAAGCACACAGCCAAGACAATGCAGGAGTGACTTCTGGACAAGTCTCTGAATGTACTTGAGTGGCCCAGCCAGAGCCCGGACTTGAGCCTGATCGATCATCTCTGGAGAGACCTGAAAATAGCTGTGCAGCAAATGCCGCTTTTGCTTTGTAATTATGGGATATTGTGTGGAGATTGGGGAGGGAAAAAATATTCAATCAATCTTAGAATTGGGCTGTACCCCAACAATATGTGGAAAAAGTCAAGGGGTCTGAATACTTTCATAAAGTTCTGTATAAAGCTCTGTATATATAAATATATATATATATATATATATATATATATATATATATATACACACAGTTGAAGTCAGAAGTTTACATACACCTTAGCCAAATACATTTAAACTACGTTTTTCACAATTCCTGACATTTAATCCTCGTAAATATTCCGTTTTAGGTCAGTTAGACTCACCACTTTATTTTAAGAATGTGAAATGTCAGAATAATAGTAGAGAGAATTATTTATTTCAGCTTTTATTTCTTTCATCACATTCCCAGTGGGTCAGAAGTTCACATGCACTCAATTAGTATTTGGTAGCATTGCCTTTAAATTGTTTAACTTGGGTCAAACATTTTGAGTAGCCAAAATGCCTTTTTTATGGCGGTTTTGGAGCAGTGGATTCTTCCTTGCTGAGCGGCCTTTCAGGTTATGTCGATATAGGACTCGTTTTACTGTGGATATACATACTTTTGTACCTGTTTCCTCCAGCATCTTCACAAGGTCCTTTGCTGTTGTTCTGGGATTGATTTACACTTTTCACACCAGAGTATGTTCATCTCTTGGAGACAGAATGCGTCTCCTTCCTGAGCGGTATGACGGCTGCGTAGTCCCATAATGTTTATACTTGCGTACTATTGTTTTTACAGATGAACGTGGTACCTTCAGGCATTTGGAAATTGCTCCCAAGGATGAGCCAGATTTGCGGAAATCTACATTTTTTAAAATGAGGTCTTGGCTGATTTCTTTTGATTTTCCCATGATTTCAAGCAAAGAGACACTGTTTGAAGGTAGGCTTTGAAATACACTTCCAATTGACACAAATGATGTCAATTTCTCTATCAGAAGCTGCTAAAGCATTGACATCATTTTCTGGAATTTCCCAAGCTATTGAAAGGCTCAGTCAACTTAGTGTATGTAACCTTCTGACCCACTGGAATTGTTATACTGTCAATTATAAATGAAATAATCTATCTATAAACAATTGTTGGAAAAATTACTTGTGTTATGCACGAGAGAGAGAGAGAGAGAGAGAGAGAGAGAGAGAGAGAGAGAGAGAGGTGGATATGACCCTGCCTGACTCTAAACAGCAGGAGTCGGGTTCCGAAGCAAAATTGGAATACAGGCTAATTCCAGGCAGTGCATGAACTTTACCGTGCCTCATACCTTTATTGCCTTAATTCCAACAAGGCTTAGGAGTGTGAAGCAATTATTCTTCCAGCCCTCAAGTCTCTGCAGGTGCACAATGGCACACTGTGAAGTCTATGTACAAAAATATACTTTCAAAGCTCCTCAACCTGTCACCTGACTTGTCAACAAGGCAACCACACTCACAGTAATGGATACATGACTCCATATAACTGCTTTGATTCTGCAGGCTTCCTCTGTGCATGTTAGGTGAATGAGGAATTTGATGTTTTGTCACCAAAGCCCCATATACTACCCACCACTGCGACCTGTACGCTCTCGTTGGTTGGCCCTCGTTTCACTCTCGTCGCCAAACCCACTGGCTCCAGGTTACCTACAAGTCTCTGCTAGGTAAAGCCCCACCTTATCTCAGCTCACTGGTCACCATAGAGGCACCCACTCATAGCACGAGCTCCGCTCCAGCAGGTATATCTCACTGGTCACCCCCAAAGCCAATTCTTTATTTGGCCGTCTTTCCTTCCAGTTCTCTACTGCCAATGACTGGAACAAACTGCAAAAATCACTGAAGCTGGAGACTCATATCTCCCTCACTAGCTTTAACAAAAGGCTAAGCTTGAGAGCTAATACATTTATTTCATTTCATTTGCGATTTTCATTAATAGTTAACGTTGTGTTATGCTAATGAGCTTGCGGGATAATTACACTCCTGGATACAGGTTTTTTTCGTAGCTAAACGTGATGAACAAAACGGAGCGATTTGTCCTAAACAAATCATCTTTTTGGGAAAACGGAACATTTGCTATCTAACTGAGTCTCCTCATTGAAAACATCTGAAGTTCTTCAAAGGTAAATTATTTTATTTGAATGCTTTTCTTGTTTTTGTGAAAATGTTGCATGCTGAATGCTACGCTAAATGCTACGCTAGCTATCAATAATCTTACACAAATGCTTGTTTTGCTATGGTTGAAAAGCATATTTTGAAAATCTGAGATGACAGTGTTGTTAACAAAAGGCTAAGCTTGAGAGCTAGCATATTTATTTCATTTCATTTGCGATTTTCATGAATAGTTAACGTTGCGTTATGGTAATAATGTTGAGGCTGTATTCACGATCCCGGATCCGGGATGGTTAGAAACAAGAGGTTAAGGCAATAAATAGGCCATGGTGGCGAAGTAATTACAATATAGCAATAAAACACTGGAATGGTACATGTGCAGAAGATGAATGTGCAAGTAGAGATACTGGAGTGCAAAGGAGCAAGATAAATAAATAAGTACAGTATGGGGATAAGGTAGTTGGATGGGCTGTTTACAGATTGGCTATGTACAGGTGCAGTGATCTGTGAGCTGCTCTGACAGCTGGTGCTTAACTCCCTTATCTTACCTCATTTGCACTCACTGTATATAGATTTCCCCCCCTTTTTTTCTACTGTATTATTGACTGTATGTTTTGTTTATTCCATGTGTAACTCTGTGTTGTTATACATGTCGAACTGCTATGTTTTATCTTGGCCAGGTCGCAGGTGCAAATGAGAACTTGTTCTCAACTAGCCTACCTAGTTAAATAAAAGTGAAATAAAAAAATAAAAACATAAACTAGCTAACAACAGGTGTTCTGGGAACCATTTATACGCTGAATTGCTAGCATTTGTTTGAATTCCTTAACACAAAGACAGGGTAATGTTAAATATTCATGATGCTTATTTAAAACAAGTCCAATAGCTTGAATAGCATTGTGTCTGGCCTTCAAATACCCCCAAGCCATAAGACTGATGAACCATTAATCAATAGGCTACTCGGACTATTTGCATTGACCCCCTTTTTCACGCTGCTGCTACTCGCTGTTTATTATCTATGCATTGTCACTTTACCACTACCTACATGTACAGATTACCTCAATTTACCTTAACTAACCTGTACTTGATACTGGTACCCCCTATATATAGCCTCATTATTGTTATTTTACTATGCTACTTACTTTATTTTAGTTATCAAATATTTTCTTACTCTGCATTCTTGGTTAAGGGCTTGTAAGTAAGCATTTCACGGTAAGGTTGTTGTATTCAGTGCATGGGACAATATATATATATATATATATATTTATTTGTGTATATTTATTTATTTGGCTATTGTCGTCTCTTGCACTCTGAAATTCTGTTGAGGCGTCAGTTGAACTGGAATGCAAAGACAGCAGCTCCTTTAGTGCTAGATTAAGGTGGTATAGCACAGTACAGTCATACCTATTTACTGTTGTTACACCGCCATCTGCAGGTCTAAGGTCCTCCTTAGAGTCCTCTGAGATCTACAGTAGCCTGACGCACCTTTCTCTGCTCAAATACAAATATAATATGCCTTTCCATGCCCACTCTCGCATAATTCACTGATGTGAGTACTATGTGTCCCCTGCATGTTTAATGCGCTGCAACAGAAAGAGGCTGCTTCAGCTGTTTGCACAGCTATTTATTTTATTAATACCCCTAGGCTTGTTTTAAATTTTAAAGCACTGAATCATTTATCATCCAGCAAAGGGACATTGTGATTTTAAAATAAATTAGAGGAATAGTAGCAGTAAATCCACCACCCAACCTAATTGCCACTGGCTTTGATGCAGTCTATTAATAATACATAGGGTAAAGAGATGTTTCTTTTTTTGGACTCAAGGATGAAAGAATAGAGTTGTAATTCCTGAGGGATTTCCTTTTGATGACATACAGTATGTCTAATGCCCATAACGTTGAGATGCATAGATGATCAAGGATTTCAAAATATAGTTTAGCTCTGAACTTAAAACACTTTCAGACTGTAGTGTTGAGAAAAAGAACCCTTATTAATAAATCCTTCTTGATAGAGATGCATTAGTTCCACCCCACTTGAGCTACTTCTTAGACCTAGAAGTAATCCAACCATCAGAGCTTGCTGTAAGGGTGGACTCTCAATACACTGGTGCCTTTAAAGTACACTTTTTTCTTGCCTATGTAAAGTCTCAACAGTGCCCATATAACCCCCATGAGCTCAAGTACATTACTTCATACTGTGGCCTACACCTCACCTAAGTGCTAACAAAAGCAATACCAGGGAGAAAATTTGCCTTAAAAACATTTTTTAACTCAATATTTTGTGTCAGGAAACCACTCCTTAATAAATTGTGCATGGACATGGGTGTAGAAAGAAAATAATTGAGAGTGACAACGCTTCCCTCACATCTTCCTTCTCTTTATGCATGCCAACTTCTAATTATCTACCTGACAATCTATTGCAGCTCTACCCTCTCCTCTTCCCTGGAGCAGAGAGGGGGTTGCTTGGCAACAGGGCTGCAGAGTACATCTTTGGTAAAACATATATTTAAAAAAAGGAAGAAAAGTTGGTTATTGATGCTTGGCCAATGACATCTTCTTCAAACTGATGCTAAGGCATATAGTAGGCAATGTATCTGACACTGATTGCGTTAATCAGATTTATAGCTTTGTAATATAAAGACGGGAAGGACAAGAAAGTGTTTTTAACATCTGTCTGTCATCCAACATCTCAAAACCTCAATTGATTTGTGTGTGGCACGACTTGTAAATAAATGAATGCATGTGTTCCGAATGCAGGGTTCATCGTTGATGAGTCAGACGCTGCTATTTATTCAATTGATTGTCATTCACGTAGAATAGTTCCCTGGGGAATCATATCAATGTAGTCTTTTCTTATGATCTAATGGTTAGCCATTGAAATATAAAAGGTCATTAATAATGGTTTGGCAGCCATTTGCATTTAGCTTTGTAGGGATAGTGTTCCTTACGTTTTCCACATTATTTTATGATGTTACAAAGAACATGTTTACCCATATATATCAAGGCACTAGGCGAGACCCAAATGCAGAGACAGGAGGCAGATGGTTGGAGTCTTACAATGTTTAATAATCAGAATGGTCGTGGACAGGCAAAAAGGTCAAAAACAGAGTCCAGGAGGTACAGAGTGGCAAACAGGCTCGTGGTCAAGGCAGGCAGAATGGTCAGGCAGCCAGGTACATATTCCAGAAACAGGCAAGGGTCAAAACCGAGAGGACAAGAAAAAGGAGAATGCAAAAAGCAGGATAACGGGATAACCGCTGGTTGACTTGGAAACGAACTGGCACAGAGAGACAGGAAACTCAGGGATAAATACACTGGGGTAAACAACCGACACCTGGAGGGGGTGGTGAAACTGGACAGGTGAAACTGATCAGGATGTGACAATATAATCATAATCCTCAGTGGAACTTTATTGAAATACATGGTCCTAAAAGAGGATGTGGTGAACACTATCACCAGCAGTAAATTATTTTGCCTTTGGCAGGTCCCAGTCTGTCACGTTCTGACCTTTCCTTTGTTTTGTCTTTATTTAGTATGGTCAGAGAGTGAGTTGGGGTGGGCAGTCTATGTTGGGGTTTTGAGTTCAGCCTAGTATGGTTCTCAATCAGAGGCAGGTGTCGTTAGTTGTCTCTGATTGAGAATCATACTTAGGTAGCCTGGGTTTAACTGTCGGTTTGTGGGTGTTTGTTTCCGTGTGAGTGTTTGTTGCCACACGGTACTGTTTCGGTTTTCGTTCATGTTCACGTTCATTGTTTCATATTTCATAGTGTTCAGTTTATGTCTTAAAATAAACATTGTGAACACTTACCACGCTGCGCATTGGTCCTCCAATCCTTCTCTCTTCTCCTCCTCAGAAGAGGAGGAGGAATGCCGTTACAGAAACACCCACCACCAGAGGACCAAGCAGCATGGTAACAGGCAGCAGCAGCAGCAGCAGGAGAGGCAGCGATACCTGGAGAACTGGACTTGGGAGGAGATTCTGGACGGTAAAGGACCCTGGGAACAGCCAGGGGAATATCGCCGCCCCAAAGCAGAGCTGGAGGCAGCGAAAGCAGAGAGGCGACATTATGAGGAGCTAGCACGGCAGCGTGGCTGGAAGCCCGAGAGGCAGCCCCAAAAATGTATTGGGGGCACACGGGGTGTGGCGAAGCCAGGTAGGAGACCTGCGCCAACTTCCCGTGCTTACCGGAGAGCAAGAGGGACTGGGCAGGCACTGTGTTATGCGGTGGAGGGCACGGTATCCCCGGTGCGTGTGCATAGCCCAGTGCGGTACATTCCAGCTCCTCGTATCGGCCGTGCTAGAGTGAGCATCGAGCCAGGTGCCATGAAGCCGGCTCTACGCATCTGGTCTCCAGTGCGTCTCTTTGGGCCGGCACACATGGCACCAGCCTTACGCATGGTGTCCCCGGTTCGCCAGCACAGCCAAGTGCGGGCTGTTCTACACCGCACTGGCCTGGCTACGGGAAGCATTCAACCAGGTAAGGTTGGGCAGGCTCGGTGCTCAAGAGCTCCAGTGCGCCTACACGGTCCGGTCTACCCAGTGCCACCTACACGCACCAGCCCTCCGGTAGCAGCCTCCCGTACCAGGCTGTCTCTCCGTCTTCTGCCTACAGGTGTTCCCGCCTGTCCAGCGCTGCTAGAGCCTTCCTCCTCTCCAGCGCTGCTAGAGCCTTCCTCCTCTCCTGCGCTGCTAGAGTCTCCTGTCTGTCCTGAGCCGCCAGAGTCTCCCGTCTGTCCTGAGCCGCCAGAGTCTCCCGTCTGTCCTGAGCCGCCAGAGTCTCCCGTCTGTCCTGAGCCGCCAGAGTCTCCCGTCTGTCCTGAGCCGCCAGAGTCTCCCGTCTGTCCGGAGCCGCCAGAGTCTCCCATCTGTCCTGAGCCGCCAGTCTGTCCTGAGCCGCCAGTCTGTCCTGAGCCGCCAGTCTGTCCTGAGCCGCCAGTTTGTCCTGAGCTGCCAGAGCCGCCAGTCTGTCCTGAGCTTCCAGAGCCGCCAGTCAGCCAGGAGCCGCCAGAGCCGGCAGTCAGCCAGGAGCTTCCAGAGCCGTCAGTCAGCCAGGAGCTGCCAGAGCCGTCAGTCAGCCAGGAGCTGCCAGAGCCGTCAGTCGGCCAGGCGATGCCAGAGCCGTCAGCCAGCCAGGAGCTGCCAGAGCCGTCAGTCAGCCAGGCGATGCCAGAGCCGTCAGCCAGCCAGGAGTTGCCAGAGCCGTCAGTCAGCCAGGCGATGCCAGAGCCGTCAGCCAGCCAGGAGTTGCCAGAGCCGTCAGCCAGCCAGGAGCTGCCAGAGCCGTCAGTCAGCCAGGAGCTGCCAGAGCCATCAGTAAGCCAGGTGATGCCAGAATCGCCCTTCACTCTGGAGCTGCCAGAGTCTCCCTCCTGTCCGGCGCTGCCGGAGTCTCCCGTCCATTCTGGACCCATTGCTAGGGTCCCCAGTCCGAGGTCGGCGGCAAGGGACGCCATTTGTAAGAGGCCACGGGGCGGACAATGAGGCGGAGAAAAACTGTGGTGAAGTGGGGTCCACGTCCCACGCCAGAGCCGCCACTGCGGACAGACGCCCACCCAGACCCTACCCTATAGGTTCAGGTTTTGCGGCCGGAGTCCACACCTTTGGGGGGGTCGCAGTCTATCACGTTCTGACCTTTATTTCCCTTTGTTTTGTCTTTATTTAGTATGGTCAGGGCGTGAGTTGGGGTGGGCAGTCTATGCGTGTTTTTCTATGTTGTGGTTTTGTGTTCAGCTTAGTATGGTTCTCAATCAGTTAGTTGTCTCTGATTGAGAATCATACTTAGGTAGCCTGGGTTTCACTTTTGAGTTGTGGGTGTTTGTTTCCGTGTGAGTGTTTGTTCCCACATGGTACTGTTTCGGTTTTCGTTCATGTTCACGTTTATTGTTTTATATTTCATAGTGTTCAGTTTATGTCTTAAAATAAACGTTATGGACACTTACCACCCTGTGCATTGGTCCTCCGATCCTTCTCTGCCGTTACACAGTCTATGATAACTTTTGGATTTTACAGATGAATAAGTCCCTCTAGACACACTATATAAAAAAAGGTATGTGGACACCCTTTCAAAATAGTGGATTTGGATATTTCAGCTACACCCGTTGCTGACAAGTGTATAGAATGGCCTTACTGAAGAGCTCAGTGACTTTCAACGTGCATATGATGCCATCATTCCAACAAGTCAGTTCGTCAAATTTCTGCCCTGCTAGAGCTGCCCCAGTAAACTGTAAGTGCTGTTATTGTGAAGTGGAAATGTCTAGGACCAACAGCAGCTCAGTTGGGAAGTGGTAAACCACACAAGCTCACTAAAAGGGACCACGAGTGCTGAAATGCATAGCGCATACAAATCCTGCTGAAGCACGCAACGCATGCAAATCTTCTGTCCTCAGTTGCAACACTCACTCCAAAATGCCTCTGGAAGCAACATCAGCACAATAACTGTTTTTCTGATGCTTCATGAAATGGGTTTCCATAGCTGAGCAACTGCACACAAGCCTAAGATCACCATGCGCAATGCCAAGCGTTGGCTGGAGTGGTATAAAGCTCGCCGCCATTGGAATCTGGAGCAGTGGAAACACGTTCTCTGGAGTGATAAATCACGCTTCACCATCTGGTAGACACAGGAGGCAAATGGTTAATATATAATATAGTAATATATGCCATTTATCAGACGCTTTTATCCAAAGCGACTTACAGTCATGTGTGCATACATTCTACGTATGGGTGGTCCCGGGGATCGAACCCACTACCCTGGCGTTACAAGCGCCATGCTATACCAACTGAGCTACAGGGAGTCTTACAATGAAGAATCTGGGTTTGACAGATGCCAGGAGAACGCTACCTGCCCCAATGAATAGTTCCAACTGTAAAGTTTGGTGGAGGAGGAATAATGGTCTGGGGCTGTGTTTCATAGTCCAGGCTTGGCCCCTTATTTCCCAGTGAATGTAAATCTTAATGCTACAGTGCACAATGACTTTCTAGACGATTCTGTGCTTCCACGTTTTGGCAACAGTTTGAGGAAGGCCATTTCCTGATTCAACATGGCAATGCCCCCATGCACAAAGTGAGGTCCATACAGAAATGGTTTGTCGAGATCATGTGGAAGAACTTGAATGGCCGGCACAGAGCCCTAACCTCAACTACATCAAACACCTTTAGGATGAATTGGAACGCCAACCGCGAGCCAGGCCTAATTTCCCAACATCGGTGCCCAACCTCACTAATGCTCTTGAGGCTGAATGAAAGCAAGTCCCCGCAGCAATGCTTCAACATCAAGTGGAAAGCCTTCCCAGAAGAGTGGAGGCTGTTATGGCAACAAAGGGGTGACCAACTCCATATTAATGTCCATGATTTTGGAATGATATGTTCGACAAGCAGATGGCCACGTACTTTTGGTCATGTAGTGTAAATAAATTATTTTAAGTTACCGCCCTTTAACCTGCATGCAATAACAACCACAGTTTTCAGTTTGCTCCTTGCATGTCCAACAACTCTTGTTGATGGACCTTTGAGCTGGATATAGACGACTGTTCCTCTAGTCGTACTAGTGTAAATGCTAATTATTATTCTGAATAAACGTTACAAAAATATCCCCATTTAAATATAAACAGCCCTGCTTTACCCCCAGTCTGTTGATAGTGTAGCTATATTTCAGCCTTATAGCTTATCGAAGTGCGTATCCATGTTGAGGCCATTTATCAAACCAGCAGTGTGTCTGACTGACGCTAATAGGCTGTCTTCAACATGAGGCAGTGCAGTGTTTCACCTGCTACAGATACATACCAGGCACGGCATGCTGTATGGACATGGTGGAGAAACTAAAGGGAGGCTTTAATTTATCACATGATGTATTAGAGCCGCTGCGTTATTAAACCTGCGACGTTGCCCATTAATCTTGGGTTCGCGCATGAAGCTACAAACGCATTTGCATCTCATCCATGTGAAATTAGCTGTAAAATGTGAAGGAACATTCTAGCCTATTCCATGGGCCGCTAGAGGAGGAACGGCTATTATCAACCCATTTTCAAACCAATATTAGCGATCTAATATGAACACTGATTTGGCTTCTGGCCTGTAGTGGGGACTGTTCCCACATTATTCACATGGAATGTAGTTTTACTGTCATATCCGTTTGAGTTAGGCAGTCTGTACAGTTGAAAGGAAAGCAAAATTGGAGCATGGGAGAACTGCTGCTTCACACTGCGTATGGTAGTCCATGGGCAGGTTTTAAGTTATGCATCTGGTTCAACAATTTCAAGGCATGCAATCATGATACCATTTATCTTGAACACACGTAAACACTTCAGAATGATGTCACAAGATATTTGTATTCAACACATGCTAATGCTGGATGTGGAACAAGAATTGCTTTAAATCTTGCTTCAAAGTTATACAATTCTCCTTGGATGGGAGACTGCAGTTTGAGGTCACTGAAGAGATCTCATATTGATTTTAATTAAATTCTCCTTTTCAATTAGATGTCATACACTAATCTATCTAATTTATTACTGGATATTTTCCTTTGTGCTTGAGGAAATAATGAAACTGAAACTGTTTTCAACTGGAATTGTTATGGATGACTGTAGGAGCCAAATACGTCATATTGTATATTTGTATATTTCAGGTAAGATGCAAGTGCAGACTGTGTTGAAGTAACTATGTTTATTGCAATAACAGGAGCAGGCAAACGACAGGTCAACGCAGGCAGGGGTCAATAATCCAGAGTAGCGGCAAAGGTACAGGACGGCAGGCAGGGGTCAGGGTCAGGGGCAGGCAGAGTCATCAGGCAGGCTGGCACAGAGTCAGGGCAGGCAAAGGTCAAAACCAGGAGGACGAGAAAAAGAGAGACTGGGGGAAAACAGGAGCTGAGGAAACACTGGTTGACTTGATCAAACAAGACAAACTGGCACAGACAGACAGAAAACACAGGTATGAATACCCAGGGGATAAGTGGGGAAGAAGGGTGACCCCTGGAGGGGGGTGGAGACAAGCACAAGGACAGGTGAAACAGATCAGGGCGTGACAGTATGTTTCAAATTCATAACGCATTTCAGTTGTATGTGTGTTTGCCACTAATCCCCTGTCAAGTGTGTGTTCCCCCTCTACAGATCAATGGAGAATACAGTTAATAGGCATACATGCTCCAAGGCCTACGGGGAGTGACTGGAATGGCAGAACAGTCTTTTGACCTTACCAGACAATGTTTACCATGCTGTTTGTTTCATAAAAAATATGCGCCAAATACAACAAAGTGTAGACTTTACAATGAAATGCTTACTTACAAGCCCTTAACCATCAGTGCAGGTCAAGAAGAAGAACATATCTACCAAGTAGGCTAAAATAAAAAGTAACACAATAAGAATATAATGAGGCTACATACAGGGGGCACTGGTACAGTCAGTGTGCAGGGGTACAGGCTAGTTGAGGTAATCTGTACATGTAGGTGGGGGTGAAGTGACTATGCATAGGTAACAAACAAACAGCGAGTAGCAGCAGTATACAAAAGGGGGGGGTCAATGTAAATTGTCCTGTGGCGATTTTTATGAATTGTTCAGCAGGCTAATAATGGCTTGGGAGTAGAAGCTGTTGAGGAGTCTTTTGGTCCTAGCCTTGGCGCTCTGGTACCGCTTGCCGTGTGGTAGCAGAGAAAACAGTTCATTAACAGGGATGTAAACTAATTTGTGCACAACATTTGAGAGAAATAAGCTTTTTGTGTGTATGAAAAATTTCTGGGATCTTTTATTTCAGCTCATGAAACATGGGACCAACAATTTACATGTTGTGTTTGTTACGAGTAAATGAGTGAAGAGGTGTGGAGTCAGGCGCAGAGAGCAAAAGATGTGGGAAAAACAACACGCTTTAATGTCCTGGAAACATAACATGAACAAAAGTGGAAACACAAATGAACAGAAATATAAACGGACAGCGTGAAACCCAAACGCCAACAAAATACACTCAAACAAGGAAACAGGAGAACAAGCCCGCACGAAACAGAAGCGGGCTGAACAGACTATATATAACCCTATCCTAACAACCAAACAAGAAACAGGTGCTACCAATAGACAGAACTAAACAAACACAGAATAACGGATCAGCGATAGCTAGTAGACCGGCGATGATGACCGCCGAGCGCCACCCGAACAAGAAGGGGAGTCACCTTCGGTAATATTTGTGACAGTACCCCCCTCCTGACGCGCAGCTCCCGCAGTGCGCCGACGCTGGCCTCGGGGACGACCCGGGGGCCGAGGCGCTGGGCGATCCGGACGGAGGCGATGGAATTCACTCAACATAGATGGGTCTAGAATATCCCTCACCAGAACCCAGCACCTCTCCTCCGGACCGTACCCCTCCCAGTCAACGAGGTACTGCAAGCCCCTCACCCGGCGTCTCGAGTCCAGAATAGCTCGTATCTTGTACGCCGGGGACCCCTCGATGTCCAGAGGGGGCGGAGGAACCTCCGGAACCTCATCTTCCTGCATGGGACCAGCTACCACCGGCCTGAGAAGAGACACATGAAATGAGGGGTTAATACGATAATACGAAGGAAGTAATAATCGATAACAAACCTCATTTATTCTCCTCAGGACTTTAAATGGCCCTATACACTGCGGACCCAGCTTCCGGCAGGGCAAGCGGAGGGGCAGGTTTCGGGTCGAGCCAGACCCTGTCCCCAGGTGCAAACACGGGGGCCTCACTGCGGTGACGGTCAGCGCTCTTCTTCTGCCTTATACTCGCTTGGCGTAATGACTCTTGGACCGCCCTCCAGGTCTCCTTAGAGCGCTGTACCCACTCCTCCACCGCAGGAGCCTCAGTCTGGCTCTGATGCCACGGTGCCAGGACTGGCTGGTACCCTAACACGCACTCAAATGGTGACATGTTGGTAGAGGAGTGGCTTAGTGAGTTCTGGGCTATTTCTGCCCAGGGAATATATCTCGCCCACTCCCCTGGCCGGTCCTGGCAATACGACTGCAGAAACCTACCCACCTCCTGGTTAACTCTCTCCACCTGACCATTACTCTCCGGGTGATACCCTGAGGTAAGGCTGACCGAGACCCCCAGACGTTCCATAAATGCCCTCCAAACACGGGAGATAAATTGGGGGCCCCGATCAGAAACTATATCCTCGGGCACCCCGTAGTGCCGGAAGACATGGGTGAAAAGAGCTTCCGCAGTCTGTAGGGCCGTAGGGAGACCGGGCAATGGGATAAGACGGCAGGACTTAGAGAACCGATCCACAACGACCAGGATTGTAGTGTTACCCTGAGAGGGGGGAAGGTCAGTAGAAAATCCACCGATAGATGGGTCCACGGCCGTTGTGGAACGGGAAGAGGTTGTAATTTACCTCTTGGCAGGTGTCTAGGAGCCTTACTCTGGGCGCACACCGAACAGGAGAAAACATAGAATCGCACATCACTCCTCAAAGTGGGCCACCAGTACTTCCTCTCAAGACCTCTCACTGTCCTATAAATACCTGGGTGACCCGACGAGGGTGGACAATGAGCCCATCGAATCAATTGATCACGGACAGCCAGCGGCACGTACCTACGACCCTCCGGACACTGTGGAGGTGCAGGTTCCTCCCTTAGCGCCCGCTCGATGTCCGCGTCCACATCCCATACTACTGGTGCCACCAGCTTAGCTGCCGGAATGATGGGAGTAGGATCGATGGACCTGTCCTCAGTGTCATAGAGTCTTGACAGCGCGTCAGCCTTAGTGTTGAGGGAACCTGGTCTATACGAGATAGTGAAACGAAATCTGGTGAAAAACATGGCCCACCTTGCCTGACGAGGATTCAGTCTCCTAGCTGATCGGATATACTCCAGGTTACGATCGTCAGTCCAGATAAGGAAAGGGTGCTTAGCCCCCTCAAGCCAGTGTCTCCACACCTTCAGGGCCTTAACCATAGCCAACAACTCCCTATCCCCCACATCATAATAAGGGGCGGAGCTTCTATGACTATGCATAGGTAACAAACAAACAGCGAGTAGCAGCAGTATACAAAAGGGGGGGGGGTCAATGTAAATTGTCCTGTGGCGATTTTTATGAATTGTTCAGCAGGCTAATGGCTTGGGAGTAGAAGCTGTTGAGGAGTCTTTTGGTCCTAGACTTGGCGCTCTGGTACCGCTTGCCGTGTGGTAGCAGAGAAAACAGTTCATTAACAGGGATGTAAACTAATTTGTGCACAACATTTGAGAGAAATAAGATTTTTGTGTGTATGAAAAATTTCTGGGATCTTTTATTTCAGCTCATGAAACACGGGACCAACACTTTACATGTTGTGTTTATATTTTTGTTCAGTTTAACATAGGAAAGCAATCAAATAAGTGACATTGTAAATGTATAACTTACAAAAAAATATTTTTAAAAACTCTATCAATCAGGATTCAGGGTTCTTCCAAATGTTTCCTATCCACAAACAACATTAAGTTACATTTTTATCGCACACTGTCTTTCACTTGAGAAAACAAGTGTAACACATTTAATACTATCAAAACTTACTGTGAAGAATGGTCTTCAGAAACAAGTATTGTAATTAAATGTAGAAATACATAGTTACACTTTAATAACAACATGTAACTAGTGGTAATTTCAGTCTGTAATTACAGAGATATAACAACCAATGCTTGCTACCATGCTTGCTACAAATTTTAAGTTTCCGATAGTATCCCAACCATGTATCCCAATGCACCATATTTCAGCCTGCACAAACCATAAAAAATTGTTTGCCATTTGAAAACTGTTAGGAATATTATGAATAAATTACTAAGCAATATTCTCATTTTAAATGGAACTGTAACTAAGTAAACTTATACTGTTTTATTATATCTGATTAACAATATGAGTTCATAAGAAGGGATTGTGTGACACGGACAAGGAGTAATTAAATATAACGAACATCATTCCAAACTAGTCTGGAGAGGAGTGGGTTAAGTAAGCAGATAGGGTAGTTAACCTATGGTTGAACCGAAGAAACTTAGCTCTGGGGTGTTTTAGATAAGGCAGTGAGTGCATTCCTAGGTTTTCTGTTAATTAGAACTGTCAGCTAAGTGGTGATCGATAACGGTGAGGGATCAAGAGTTAATTCAGTTATGTTGTGTGACCTGTGAGTGTGTTAGTGAGTTGGAATGAACTTTAAACTCACTTAATTCTAGGTCGGGAGGAGGGGGGATTAATTCTAGAAGCAATGAAATGACGTCATGTTATTGTCTATAAACTGTTGCTCGTGGTAACGTGGCAGCGCGCTCAAGAATCTTACAAATTCTCATAAAATAGATTAAGGGAATTCAATTAAGAAAAATATATTGGAATAACTAAATTACAGTAACAGAACCACCACCTCATTGACACAACTCTGCAATAGTGGGCTCTGGTGCCATGTCGCAATGGCAAAAACAAATTCACAAATGGTTCACATCAAAAAAATACTTAGAATTGTTATATCAATTAAAGGTGCAATTCACAATGGGTGATTTTTTTAAACCATCAATTATATATATTTTTAAGAACAAATGAATAAATAGTTATGGTTAAAATTGTGAGATTGTCATTCATGCTTGACAAATTGTACATGTATTAAGCTTGGTTGAATAATGGTTTATAAATGCACTCTTAATCATGTAACCTTGCAAGGGTTTCACTATTAACGAACATTCTCACTTTTTGATGGGATTCATTGATAAAGTTATTTATTTATCCCAGGATTTACGGCATCATGTCAACATATACCCATCGGAGCAAATGCTTGAAATAAGGAAACCTTAAACTGTACAATATGATCTTGTTGATATCTAATGCACATTCGAATGTCATAAATCAGCACTGCAGAGCTCTCCCTGTCCTCTGCCGTGCCTTGATTGTATTACTGATGATGAAATCTGGAAATGTGCATGTACACCCTGGCCCATATACTGTTGCTAGACCCAATTCTGACTTGTTCTCTAAGGGCGGCAGGGTAGCCTAGTGGTTAGAGCGTTGGACTAGTAACCGAAAGGTTGCAAGTTTGAATCCCCGTGCTGACAAGGTACAAATCTGTTGTTCTGCACCTGAACTAGGCTGTCATTGAAAATAATAATTTGTTCTTAACTGACTTGCCTAGTAAAATAAAGGTAAAATTAAAATAAAAAAATCTGCTTCACTGATTTCTGCTCTTGTAAAAGCCTGGGTTTTCTGCACATTAACACTAGAAGCGTATTACCTAAAATGTATCAATTGAAAGTGTGGGTTCACAGCTCCAATCCAGATGTGTTGGTCATTACTGAGACGTGGTTAAGGAAGAGTGTTCTGAATATTGTTGTTAACCTTTCTGGTTATAATATTTTTCAGCAAGACAGATCTTCCAAAGGTGGGGGAGTGGCAATCTTTACCAAGGATCACCTTCAGTGCTCGGTTGTCTGTACCAAGTCTGTCCCCAAACAATGTGATTTATGGTTTTAAGCATTAAACTTTCAAATAGCTCTTTGTTTACTGTTGCTGGGTTCTATCATACTCCATCAGCACCGGCCTGTACCCTACCTGCACTAAGCTCTCTCCTGGCCCCTTAAACTAAGTCTGAATTTGTCCTGCTATGTGACTTAAACTAGGACATGCTTAAACCACCTGACCAAGTCCTGAAACAATAGGACACCATAAATCTTTCTCAGATTATTACTAATCCCACAATGTATGACTTCAAACGCCCAGAAAAGGCTACTCTCCTCGATGTTATCCTCACAAATAATCCTGATAGGTATCAGTCTGGTGTTTTCTGTAATGACCTTAGTGATCAGTTTTGTACAGCCTGTGTTCATAATGGCTGCTCAGTGAAATGACCTGTCCTGATTTCTCATAGACACTTGCTAAAAAACTTTAATGATGGCTTCTTGCTTTCGGAGAAGTTCATGTTTGTGTAAGTGTGTGTGGGTGTGCAACCACCCACCATCTGGGCAGACAGCAAAAAGTGATTGCTTTCCCAATTTGGGCAACCAACATTCACAGGGCCAGGGGGCCAGACGGATGTCTTCGCTGACATTTTTAACCTCTCCCTGACCGAGTCTGTAATACCTACGTTTCAAGCAGACCACCATAGTCCCTGTGCCCAAGAAAGCGAACGTAACCTGCCTAAATGACAACAGCACAGTAGCACTCAAAGTTCTTTGAAAGTATCCATGAAGTTCTTTGAAAGGCCGGTCATGGCTCACATCAGCAGCATCATCCCGGAAATCCTAGACCCACTCAATTCGCATACCACCCCAACAGATCCACAGATGATGCAATCTCAATCGCATTCCATAATGCCCTTTCTCACCTGGACAATAGAAATACCTATGTGAGAATGCTGTTAATTGACTACAGCTCAGTGTTCAACACCATTGTGCCCACAAAGCTCATCACGAAGCTAATGACCCTGGGATTGAACACCTCTCTCTGCAATTGTATCCTGGACTTCCTGACGGGCAGCCCCCAGGTAGTAAGGGTAGGCAATAACACATCTACCATGCTAATCCTCAACACAGGGCCCCTCAGGGGTGCGTGCTTAGTCCCCTCCTGTACTCCCTGTTCACCCACGACTGCATGGCCAAGCACGACTCCAACACCATCATTAAGTTTGCTAACAACACAACAGTGGTAGGCCTGTTCACCGACAACGATGAGACAGCCTACAGGAAGGAATACATTTTGATTTCAGTTGAAGGCCTACTATTAGCCTACTTGCACAGTACAGCTTGGGTTGGTCTGACTGTGAAGGACCAATATGGGATTTTTAATTTTTGGTAATTCCGAGTGTATGTCACTGTAGCTGTGTTTGAATATTCATGCTAACCGCACTAACAATACTATTTGTGACGTGAATTGAGTATATAGTATGCTTATTTGTCATAGTATGGCTATAATTAGTATGCCAAAAGTCGTACTAAATTCGCCTAAATACAAAGTACACATGCAGTGGACACTATTTAAGTGCTTTTAGGGTCCATAATGCAATTTTTCTGAAAATTTAACAACTTTTCAGATTTTAACAAAATGGCGGGAAAATATGCAGCCGAAGTCAGGCAAGACCGGATACAATTCATTGCTTTAACTAATTATGACAAATGTTAAGAAAATGTTGAGCAATATAAGAAAGTAATGACTTCTCAAATAAGTTACACATTATGTAGGCAGACAATTTGTTAGATACAGTAGCCTTACGAACCGCATAACATTACACCAGTGTAACGGCACAAGGCAAGACCCGGATGCAGACACAGGAGGCAGATGTTTATTAACAATCCAAAAGGGATAGGCAAGAGAATGGTGTTGGACAGGCAAAAGGTCAAAACCAGTTCAGTTCCAGAAGTACAGAATGGCAGGCAGGCTCGAGGTCAGGGTAGGCAGAATGGTCAGGCAGGTGGGAATGGTCAAAACGGGGAGGACTAGTAAAAGAGAGTAGAAAAGCAGGAGCACAGGAAAAAACATGCTGGTTGACTTGCATATACAAGACAAACTGGCACAGAGAGACAGGAAACACAGGGATAAATACACCAGGGAAAATAAGCGACACCTGGATGGGGTGGAGACAATCACAATGACAGGTGAAACAGATCAGGGCGTGACACAGCAGTATGTACTGGTACTGTATGTTAGCTAGTTACCTCACCTTAGTTGGCTACTAATAACAAGCTACATCAAACTTGCCAGGCAGTATATTAACTATCTTCTATCTAACTAACTACCCAACATTTATTGACTCGATTATTCACATCATTCATAGCTAAGTGGTATTGTCGCTGTGTGTTTCAATGGACATGGTTAATTCTGGCTATCTACTTTGATTTCAGAGCCCTCTCGTGCAGAATAATGTATTTACAAAAGCTCAACACCTATTAAATTTGGCTGGGGTCATTAAACATTGCGGAAAAAAGCGTAAAGAAAAGTGTAATAAATTGTTGCCAGCAACAGTTATATGCGAAACAGACAAACCAGCTCTGCGGATATTGCCTGTAATCCATGGCTTCTGTTTTGGATGTGTACGTACAGTCACAGTGGGGGTGACGTCATCGATCCACTTATTGATGAAGCCGATGACTGAGGTGGTGTATTCCTCAATGCCATTGGATGAATCCTGGAACATATTCCAGTTTGTGCTAGAAAAACAGTCATGTAGTTTAGCATCCGCGTCATTTGACGCTAAATCATTCCGCTGAACGATTTAGCAAAGTGTACATTCACGGATAGGTAATTAGAGCCTATACAATCTTGGGACACCCAGAATTTCTGTCCGCAAGAGATTGCAACGTTGTTATAATTATAACTGAATCGGATGTAGCTGAGAAGAAACTAAACAATAAATTGGTGAATTTAGTGGAAACTTGCCCATCTGTAATAAGCATGGTAACAAGCATTTGTTGCTACACCGCTGTAATTAAAGGCTACAATAACCACCGTGTTGTTATTACAGTGTAATTATGAGTTCATTAGCTACAATGCTTTTTACAGTGTAATTACACTGTGATATGGACCCCTTAAAATGAAGCAACTACCTTGCAACTAACTACATTACTACAAGTCCACTCAACAAAATGATTAAAGAATTAGCTTTCTTCTGTTCATGTGTAAAAGCACATGAACTTTTAATTATTCATAGAATTATGTACATATCAAGCTTTTATTACTATAAACAATAGCAAAATAATTGTTGACAAGAACAACCGAATGGAAGTACTGTGAAACACTGAAAGGGGTTCTTCAATTTGAATATTGGTGTTTTCAAGAGAGCCTTGTCAAAACCATTGTTGGTGTTTCATTGCATGTAAAAGGCAGCACCAAAACACAAAAAACATGTTTTGGCAGACAGTGTCTCTCATACAATCAAATGGTTTTGAAATGTCAATGTTTATAGTGTAAATCATGTTTGATGATTTTCAGACAAAATTTGAATTAACATTTTAAAGAAGACAATGGGAATGTAATACTTTTCCTAGGGTAGACAATGGCAGTAATTATAGGCTACAGTTGCCAGTCCCATTGTGATATTATATATACTGTAAATTATGTTGCAATCAAAATGTTCAGGGCTATATAAATTACAGCAGGGGTAACAGATATAAAGTGGGCCTTCGTGTGAGTTGTGAAACCGGGTCTCCTACTTGTCCAAGTGCTGCCTTAGTCTACTCAGCCAGTCTTCAGGACTAAACATTTGTGCTGAACAGCGCTAAACTTAACAAAACATGGACTTAAGTTAAATCAACTGAAATCTCAAGTCTAGGAATTCCACCTTTTATTTTTTTCTGTGCTTTGTTTAGACAGATTAGAAACAGAATCAGGAATTGAACCCCTGAATTTTTGGGCAGTAAAATGGCACATATATTTGGAATTTTACCCACTCAATCACACAGCCACGCACCATGTGATGAACTTGGGCATATCTGAAGACAAATGTTTATATTAAAGGCAAAATGTGAACTTCAAACATTGTGCTACCATACTGTTCAGAATTCCACCAGTCTGGGGCATGGTGGTGGAAAGAGGGCATTCATGTCCCTCTAGCAAAGGCTATAGTCAAGTATAGAAATGGACACATTTGGCATGCCTTGGTCTTAGTATTTTGTGTTTTCTTTAATTATTTGTTCAGGCCAGGGTGTGACATGGGGTTATTGTATTGCCGTATTGGGGTTTTTGTAGGCATTGGGATTGTGGTTGATTAGGGGTGTGTCTAGTATAGGCTTGGCTGCCTGAGGCGGTTCTCAATCAGAGTCAGGTGATTCTTGTTGTCTCTGATGGGGAACCGTATTTAGGTAGCCTGGGTTTCACTTTGTATTTCGTGGGTGATTGTTCCTGTCTCTGTGTAGTGTTCACCAGATAGGCTGTAATAGGTTTCACGTTCCATTTGTTGTTTTTGTATTTATTAGTTATTTCATGTATCGTTCCGTTTTTTCTTCATTAAAGACATGAGTAACCACCACGCTGCATTTCGGTCCGACTCTCTTTCAACAAACGAAGAACGCCGTTACAGAATCACCCACCACACACGGACCGAGCAGCGTGTTAACAGGCAGCGACAGCATGAGCAGCGAAGGGAGGACGTTATGGACAGCAGAAGTATGGAGTATACGACGTGGGAAGAAATAGACAGGTGGGCGGTCGACCCAGAGAGAGTGCCGGCGCCCGCCTGGGATTCGCTGGAGCAGTGCGAAGAGGGCTATAGGAGAATGGAGTCGTAGAGAAAGAAACGGCAGCGACAGCATGAGCAGCGAAAGGAGGATGAATTATTTGGAGAATGGACATGGGAAGACGTGTTGGATGGCAAAGGTTGTTACACTTGTGAGGAGATACTGGCCGGAAGAGATCGCCTCCCATGGGAACAGGTGGAGGCACTAAGGAGAGCAGAGGCATCCGGAGATAGGAGCCGACGATACGAGGGAACACGGTTGGCAAGGAAGCCCGAAAAGCAGCTCAAAAAAATTATTGGGGGGGCTTACAGGGAGTATGGCTATGCCAGGTAGGAGACCTGCGCAAACTCCCTGTGCTTACCGGGGGGCTAGAGAGACCGGGCAGGCACCGTGTTATGCTATGGAGCGCACGGTGTTTCCAGTGCGGGTGCATAGCCCGGTACGGTTCATACCAGCCCTTCGTATTGGCCGGGCTAGAGTGGGCATCGAGCCAGGTAAGGTTGGGCAGGCTCGGTGCTCAAGAGCTCCAGTGCGCCTGCACGGTCCGGTCTATCCAGAGCCACCTCCACACACCAGTCCTCCAGTAGCAGCTCCCCGCACCAGGCTTCCTGTGCGTGTTCTCGGCCCAGTACCACCAGTGCCAGCACCACGCACCAGGCCTTCAGTACGCCTCGCCTGTTCAGCACAGCCAGAGCCTTCCTTCCCTCCTGCGCTGTCGGAGTCTCCTGTCTGTTCACCGCTATCAGAGCCTTCCTTCCCTCCTGCGCTGCTGGAGTCTCCTGTCTGTTCAGCGCTATCAGAGCCTTCCTTCCCTCCTGAGCTGTCGGAGTCTCCCGCCTGTTCAGCGCTATCAGAGCCTTCCTCCTCTACAGCGCTGCCGGAGCCTCCTGCCTGTTCGGAGCAGCCTGAGCTGTCAGTCTGCATGAAGCAGCCAGAGCTGCCAGTCTGCAAGGAGCTGCTAGTCTGCAAAGAGCTGCCAGTCTGCAAGGTGCTGCCAGCCTGCATGGAGCAGTCAGAGCTGTCAGTCTGCATGAAGCAGCCAGAGCTGTCAGTCTGTATGGAGCAGTCAGAGCTGTCAGCCTGCATGGAGCAGTCAGAGCTGTCAGTCTGTATGAAGCAGCCAGAGCTGTCAGTCTGTATGAAGCAGCCAGAGCTGTCAGTCTGCATGAAACAGCCAGAGCTGTCAGTCTGCAAAGAGCTGCCAGTCTGCAAGGAGCTGTTAGTCTGCAAGGAGCTGTCAGTCTGCAAGGAGCTGTCAGCCTGCATGGAGCAGCCAGAGCTGTCAGTCTGCAAGGAGCTGTCAGTCTGCATAGAGCAGCTAGATCCGTCAGTCAGCCATGATCTTCTAGATCTGCCAGTCAACCAGTCTCTTCCAGATCTGCTAGTCAACCAGAATCTTCCAGATCCGCCAGCCAGCCAGGATCTACCGGAGCCTACTACCTGCCTGAGCTTCATCTCAGTACTGGGCTTCCTCTCAGTACTGGGCTTTCTCTCAGTACTGAGCTGCCCCTCAGCTCCCCTCAGAGCTGCCCCTCAGTCCCGAGCTGCCCCTCAGTCCCGAGCTGCCCCTCAGTCCCGAGCAGCCCCTCAGTCACGAGCTGCACCTCAGTTCAGTGGGGTTCTGGGTGAGGACTATTAGGCCATGGTCGGCGGCAAGGGTGGACCATTCAGGACGCGAAGGGGAGGAACTAGGACATTAATGGAGTGGGGTCCACGTCCCGAGCCGGAACGGCCACCATGGACAAACGCCCACCCGGACCCTCCCTATGGTTTTGAGGTGCGTCCGGGGGTCCGCACCTTAGGGGGGTTCTGTCACGCCTTGGTCTTAGTATTTTTTGTTTTCTTTAATTATTTGTTCAGGCCAGGGTGTGACATGGGGTTATTGTATTGTCGTATTGGGGTTTTTGTAGGCATTGGGATTGTGGTTGATTAGGGGTGTGTCTAGTATAGGCTTGGCTGCCTGAGGCGGTTCTCAATCAGAGTCAGGTGATTCTTGTTGTCTCTGATGGGGAACCGTATTTAGGTAGCCTGGGTTTCACTTTGTATTTCGTGGGTGATTGTTCCTGTCTCTGTGTAGTGTTCACCAGATAGGCTGTAATAGGTTTCACGTTCCGTTTGTTGTTTTTGTATTTATTAGTTATTTCATGTATCGTTCCGTTTTTTCTTCATTAAAGACATGAGTAACCACCACGCTGCATTTGCATGTAGTCATTGTCTTGTTGGAAGACAAATCTCCGTCCCAGTCTCAGGTCTTTTGCAGACTCCATCAGGTTTTCTTCCAGAATGGTCCTGTATTTGGCTCCATCCATCTTCCCATCAATTTTAACCATCTTCCCTGTCCCTGCTGACGAAAAGCAGGCCCAAACCATGATGCTGCCACCACCATGTTTGACAGTGGGGATGGTGCGTTCAGGGTGATGAGCTGTGTTGCTTTTACGCCAAACATAACGTTTTGCATTGTTGCCAAAAAGTTCAATTTTGGTTTCATCTGACCAGAGCAACTTCTTCCACATGTTTGGTGTGTCTCCCAGGTGGCTTGTGGCAAACTTTAAACAACGATTTTTATGGATATCTTTAAGAAATGGCTTTCTTCTTGCCACTCTTCCATAAAGGCCAGATTTGTGCAATATACGACTGATTGTTGTCCTATGGACAGAGTCTCCCACCTCAGCTGTAGATCTCTGCAGTTCATCCAGAGTGATCATGGGCCTCTTGTCTGCATCTCTGATCAGTCCTCTCCTTGTATGAGCTGAAAGTTTAGAGGGACGGCCAGGTCTTGGTAGATTTGCAGTGGTCTGATACTCCTTCCATTTCAATATTATCGCTTGCACAGTGCTCCTTGGGATGTTTAAAGCTTGGGAAATCTTTTTGTATCCAAATCCGGCTTTAAACTTCTTCACAACAGTATCTCGGACCTGCCTGGTGTGTTCCTTGTTCTTCATGATGCTCTCTGCGCTTTTAACGGACCTCTGAGACTATCACAGTGCAGGTGCATTTATACGGAGACTCGATTACACACAGGTGGATTGTATTTGTCATCATTAGTCATTTAGGTCAACATTGGATCATTCAGAGATCCTCACTGAACTTCTGGAGAGAGTTTGCTGCACTGAAAGTAAAGGGGCTGAATAATTTTGCACGCCCAATTTTTCAGTTTTTGATTTGTTAAAAAAGTTTGAAATATCCAATAAATGTCGTTCCACTTCATGATTGTGTCCCACTTGTTGTTGATTCTTCACAAAAAAATACAGTTTTATATCTTTATGTTTGAAGCCTGAAATGTGGAAAAAGGTTGCCAAGTTCAAGGGGGCCGAATACTTTCGCAAGGCACTGTAGTTGCACTCCCTTTTGCCCTCAGAACAGCCTCAACTCATCGGGCATGGACTCTACAAGGTGTTGAAAGCGTTCCAAAGGGATTCTGGTATATCTTGACACCAATGCTTCCCACAGTTGTCAAGTTGGCTGGATGTCCTTTGGCTGGTGGACCAATCTTGATACACAAGGGAAACATAGGAGCTTTGCAGTTCTTGACACACTCAAACCAGTGTGCCTGCCACCTACTACCATACTCCATTCAAAGGCACCTCAATGGCACACATACACAATCCATGACTCCATTGTCTCGAGGCTTAAATACATTTCAATTTCAAAATAAATTAACATTTAGTTAAAGAAGTATTTTTTTTATTGAACCTTTAACTGTCTCCTCCCCTTCATCTCTACTGATTGAAGTGGATTCAACAAGTGACATCAATGTTAAAATAAAATGTTTTGTAACACTAAAACTGAGCTGCCACCAACGTTAAGGAGACGAAACACATGGTTGTAAGAGGTTATGAGACAGATTTAAGGTGTACTAAAACATTCATCTTAACTCATGGATACAATTTTTATGTCTCTGTGCCCACTATGAAGGAAGTTAGAGGCAGTTTCACGAGCCAATGCTAACTAGCGTTAGTGGAATAATTGGAAGTCTTTGTGTATCTGCTAGCAACACTAGTTATCAATTGCACTTGTGCTAGTTAGCAACTTCCTTCAAACTGCACACAGAGACATACAAATGCTAGCCAAGAGTTCATCTGACTGGGAAAGTAGATTAAGGGCCTCAACGCCAAAATCCCAACGCAAGTTGATTTACTGCATGACTAACACCTGCAAACTTTCTTGCAATATTTTTTTGTTGTGTTCCTCTTTGACTCCTTCAGATCCTCCAGCAACCAGTGCACTTCTTTTGAGATGTCTTGTGATGCACTTTTCTGTACCTCCTACACACGTGTTTGCTAGCACTGCAAAATCTCTAAATGTGTAGGATTAGAAAAACAAGATTAGTCTGTATAGCCATATTATAGTCCGGCTCAGACAAAGAAATACATTCAAAGCACTGTCTGTTAATGAAAATCTAATTATACATATACTAACATCTAAGAGAACACAGTTTCTCAGACATGTATAATCCTCCGAGGAGATACTGTACTTCTAAATACACAATGAAAAACAATATCCTAATTTTTACAGTGTGTTGTTTATCATGATGGTAAGCTATACTGTATTTGAATGGCACGTTTTGTAACTCTACTGTTAGAAGTGGTTTGCAGGTGTGCCATCATCAATTACTAATTTCTGCTGAATGGAAGTTTATTTTAATTATATGCATGCCAGTAAATCATGGCATGTTCATGTCTTCACAAAATGCCAACATGTAAAAACAAAATGTCTTCCATAAACACATTAATATTGTAAACACAACCAATATTGATGCAACAGTAATAACTTGCTATAGCTACCCTACTCCCCCTCTTCATTCAACATCCTCCAATTTTTAAGATAGCCAACATAATAATATGCTTAAAAATATGCCATGATGCTCATACAATTTAAATTTTATGCAACATTTGTCTGATGCACTCACACGCTACTGAGGCACTTACCGGAGTATTCAACAACTGTCTCGGTCAGCCAGAGTTGGTTGTGGACCAATGAAGCTGTAGGCTACTAAAATAACGTTTTCACTGTCGCACTGTTTGTCCTTCGCAGCCGCTGTAGTCTGCATTTTTCCCCGTTCACAAATCAAAACAAAAGTTGCCGAACTATGATAAATAGTACTGTAGCGAGCTTGATTATTATCAATGTGAACATGTGTGAGCGACAGACTGATACGTATCACACTGACCTTCAGTAGATTGTTAGAAACAGCGTTATAATGTTCCAGATGAAATAGGAAGAAAAATCACGTGACATTTAGCGTTTAAAAGGCAATTACTTCCTTGTTTGGATGGTAGTGTAGCCTCGCTAACGTTAGCTACAGTAGCAGGTCAAGTTTAACAATGTGTCAGAAGATATGTTTGTGTTTTCTCACTATTTTAGGATCATTGTATGCCTATGGTGAGTGTTAATTTCTTGTTTAATACTTATTTTAATTGCTACCCATGGATTTAGGAATACTAGAACCTTCTTATGATGGTTCAAAGGTCAGCCATGTTGGTCAGGGAGTTGGTCAACCTCGATTTGCCAGTGCTGTGATAAGATGATGTGTAAAACATTGAATGTGAACAATGTATGTGCACGGTATGTGTGTTAGCTACCTAGCCAGACAGTTTTAGAGGAATGATTCCATACACTTTTTCAAATTAACTGCCAATATGCCAACATTCCATTCAAACAATGCAGTGAATCCACAGCCATATAACGTAAACTCGTACATCGCCTTGGTCCGTACAATTGCCCTTATTTTAGCGCCCCAAAAACGTAATACTTCCAGATCAACTGTAATGTCAATACCATTGTAAAGCATAATTTCTCCACTTTCCAACAAAATCAATTACATGACCTAAACACTGCCCGTTTCTGCATAATTCAAACAGGCAATGAGCCCCGTCGGGTCTTTTTAAAAATGGCGGGTGGGGAAGCGAAACTAATGCGTGATAGTAAGGAGATGTTGTGTGGGAAAATTGCTTTTTTTCACTCGATCTGTCAAACTCATCACCTTATCGCCTCAAAAATGTAAATAAAACACAAGAGTTTATATAATGTGTCAGTACATACCTGTTTGTCTCATTTGAATCGTGGTTTTAGGGCGTTGCTAAAGTGATCTTAGAAGTAAACAGCGGCTTTGAGAATGATGATCGCATGCAATGATGACGGGAAAAATGACTAGGTATCCCCCCCCTTACCCCGCCACTGTCGATTTCTTGTTTTTAAACGATGAGAGAAGTGCTTCACCTGGTGGAGAGAGATTGTAAGACATTAGTTATTTTATGCCTGCTGTACGTTATGCCATGACACATCAAGATGTAACGGAGGGGCCATTTTATTTTTTTCCCCCAACTTTTTTCCAATACTATAGCTCCATTACCATGTTGATCAACGCTTGAATAGAAACCTAGTTCACACCCCAGATTTTGAAGTCAACACAGTCGCTACAGTCCCATTAGTTTTCTTTGTAGCCTTGTTTGAATGTCGCGATTACGCACATTTGTATGGAATGGGGTGAGTTTACGTTACTGGCTCAAATCAGTTGATGATAGGGACCCATGTCATCCTAAAAGTTATAATTTTGACATTTTATTATTTGTTTGACCTTTTTTAAGTCAGTTAAGAATTTATTTACAATGACGGCCTACCGAAATGCCTCCTACGGGGGCTGGGATTACACACATTACCAAAGCAGCAACACATGGCAACATGACAACATGGTAGCAACACAACATGGTAGCAGCGCAAAACATGGTACAGACATTATTGGGCACAGACAACAGCACAAAGGGAAAGAAGGTAGAGACAACAATACATCACACGAAGCAGCCACAACTGTCAGTAAGAGTGTTCATGATTGAGTCTTTGAATTAAGAGATGGAGAGAACTGTCCCGTTTGAGTGTTTGTTGCAGCTCATTCTAGCTGCAGTGAACAGAATGTGACTGGCAGAATGGGTGTTGTATGTGGAGGATGAAGGCTGCAGTAGATGTCTCAGATAGGGGGGAGTGAGGCCTAAGAGTTTTTTTTAAATAAATAAGCATCAACCAGTTGGTCTTGCGACAGGTATACAGAGATGCCCAGTTTACAGAGAAGTATAGAGTGCAGTGTCCTATAAGGAGCATTGGTGGCAAATCTGATGGCCGAATGGAAAAGAACATCTAGCCACTCGAGAGCACCCTTACCTGCCGATCTATTAATCCTCTCCATAATCTAGCATGGGTAGGATGGTCAACTGAATCATTGTTCGTTTGGCAGCTGGGGTGAAAGAGGAACATTTACAATAGAGGAAACCAAGTCTAGATTTAACTTTAGCCTGCAGTTTTGATATGTGCTGAGAGAAGGATGGTGTGCTGTCTAGCCATACTCCCAAGTACTTGTATGAGGACTACCTCAAGCTCTAAACCCTCCGAGGTAGTAATCCCTGTGGGGAGAGGGGCATTCTTCTTACCAAACCAAATTACCTTTTGTTTTGGAGGTGTTCAGAACAAAGTTAAGGGCAGAGAACGCTTGTTGGATGCTAAGAAAGCTTTGTTGTAGAGCGTTTTAACACAAAATCCGGGGAGGGGCCAGCTGAGTATAAGACTATCATTTGCATATAAATGGATGAGAGAGCTCAAGCAGTAGGAAGTTAAGTTGATGTAAATTGAGACTAATGTGGGGCCTAGGATCGAGCCTTGGTGTACTTCCTTGCTGACAGGCAATGGCTGAGACAGCAGATGTTCTGACTTTATACACTGCAGTCTTTTGATTTCATCCTTCATTTAAAGGGGGAGCTGTGGCTGCCTTCCAAGCAATGGGAACCTCCCCGGAGAGGCCGGTTAAAAGGGTCAGAGATAGGCTTGGAGATGATAGGGGCAGCAACCTTAAAGAAAAAAGGGTCTAAACCATCTGACCCAGATGTTTTTTGGGGGTCACGTTTAAAGAGCTCCTTTAGCACCTCGGACTCAGGGAGAAGCTTCGTAGCAGGGCAGGGGAAAAAGAGGGAGGAACGTCGGGGCTAGTCGCATTAGAAGGGGTGGGAGGTGAGGAAATGTTGGACAGGCAAGGAGGCATGGGTAATCCAATACGAGTCCTGACTTAATGAAGTGTCCATCTGTCTATTGAACATTCTTTCAAGAGTTTTGATGGTCATCCAGGTGCTTTTTGGCAAACTTGAGTCAACCTTTTGGATGACATGGGTTCCATTATGTCTGGCGAAAACCAAACTCTGCATTCCACAGTAAGAACCTTATACCAACGGTCAAGCATGGTGGTGGTAGTGTGATGGTTTGGGGATGCTTTGCTTCCTCGGGATCTGGATGACTTGCATTTTAATAGAAGGAACCATGAATTCTGCTCTGTATCAGAGAATTCTACAGGAGGATGTCAGGCCATCCATATGTGAGCTGAAACTGAAGCGCAGCTGGGTCATGCAGCAAGACAATGATCCAAAACAAACAATCCAGTCTAAATGAAAATGGTTAAAAAGCAACACATTTGAAGTTTTGGAACAATTTAATGTTGTGGCAGGACTTGAAATGAACAGTCGAGCTAAAGCAGTTATGACTGCAAGAGTGGGCCAAAATTCCTCGACAGCGAGGAGGAAGTATTTGGTGGCAGCTGAAGGTGGCACAATCTGTTATTGTGTGTAAGGGGGCAATTACTTTTTCATAAGGGAATTGGGTGTTGCATGAGTGTTAATTTTACATTTAAGTATTTTAAAATTATTTGGTTCCCTTTTATCTAATATTAGGTTTTAGTTGATCTTATAACATTCCGCATCAAAAATATGAACAAATAGAGAAAATCAGGAAGGGGTCGTACTTTTTCACAGCACTGTGTATATAGGTAAACTCAGCAAAAAAACAATGTCCTCTCACTGTCAACTGCGTTTTATTTTCAGCAAATTTAACATGTTTAAATATTCTTATGAACATAAGATTCATCAACTGTGACAAACTGAACAAGTTTCACAGAAATGGATTAAAGGGGGGTCAAAAGTAAGTCAGTATTTGGTGTGGCAGCCAGCTGCATTAAGTACTGTAGTGCAGGGGCTGCAATCTGAGGTGCAGTTATCTAATGAACTTATCCTCTGCAGCAGAGGTAACTCTGGGTCTTCCTTTCCTTTGGCGGGACTCATTAGAGCCAGTAAAGATGGACTGTCATTTCCCTTTGCTTATTTGAGCTGTTCTTGCCATAATATGGACTTGGTCTTTTACCAAATAGGACAATCTTCTGTATACCACCTCTACCTTGTCACAGCGCCCAACAGATTGGCTCAAATGCATTAAGAAGGAAAGAATTCAACAAATTAACTTTTTAACAAGGCACACCTGTTAATTAAACTGCTTTCCAAGGCCCTACCTCCATGAATCTGGTTGAGAGAATGCCAAGAGTATGCAAAGCTGTCATCAAGTTAAAGGGTGGCTACTTTGAAGAATCTATAATATATATTTTGACTTGTTGAACACCTTTTTTTGTTGTTGTTATTACATGATTCCATATGTGTTATTTTATAGTTTGTCTTCTGCCTTCACTATTGATCTACAATGTAGAAATTAGTAAAAATAAAGAAACCCTGGAATGTGTACAAACTTTTGACTTACTGTAAGTATTCAGACCCTTGACTCAGAACTTTGACAGTGATTACAGCCTCGACTTGTTGGGTATGATGCTGCAAGCTTGGCACACCTGTATTTGGGGAGTTTCTCCCATTCTTCTCTGCAGATCCTCTCTAGCTCTGTCAGGATGGATGGGGAGCTTCGCTGCACAGCTATTTTCAGGTCCGGGCTTTAAGTCCGGGCTCCCGACAGGACCACTCAAGGACATTAAGAGACTTTTCTTGAAGCCACTCCTGTGTTCTCTTGGCTGTGTGCTTAGAATTGTTGTCCTGTTGGAAGGTGAACCTTCACCCCAGATTTCATCAAGGATCTCTCTGTACTTTGCTCCGTTCATCTTTCCCTCGATCCTGACTTGTCTCCCAGGGCATGCCGCTGAAAAACCATCCCCACAGCATGATGCTACCACCATAATGCTTCACCGTAAGGATGGTGCCAGGGTTCCTCCAGATGTGCCACTTGGCATTCAGGCCAAAGACTTCAATCTTGGTTTCATCAGACCAGAGAATCTCATTTCTCATGGTCTGAGAATCCTTTAGGTGTCTTTGGGCAACTCCGTGCATGATGAACTATGTTCTTGGGGACTTTCAATCCTGCATAATACCCTTCCCCAGATCTGTGTTTTGACACAATCCTGTCTCGAAGCTCGACAGACAATTCCTTTGACCCCATGGCCTGTTTTTTTTCTCTCTCTGACATGCACTGTCAGCTGTAGGACCTTATATAGACAGGTGTGTGCCTTTCCAAATCATGTCCAGTCAGTTGAATTTACCACAGGTGGACTCTAAGTTGTGGTATCATCTTAAGGATAATCAATGGAAATTATGCACCTGAGCTCAATTTCGAGTCTCATAGCAAAGGGTCTGAATACTTACGTAAATGTTTTTCTAAACCTGTTTTCGCTTTGTCATTATGGGGTATTGTGTGTGTGTGTGTGTAGGTTGAGGAATTGTGTTTCTATTTAATCAATTTTAGAATAAGGCTGTAACGCGTCAAGGGGTCTGAATACTTTTTGAATGCACTGTACATTGAATTATGCATTTTACTGTCAAGGCAACTGAACAGGTAAATGTGTCAAGATTATATTTTATTGGGCTTTATGCATACTGTCAAATAACATTTGAAAGGGTAACTTCGAATATGTGTATTGATTGTTTTTAATTGCCTTGAATATTGACTTGGATAAATATTTTCTAATACAGTAGATTTAGTAATATTGTTTTTTTGTTTCCAGGTGGTAGGTTCCAATTTGCCTCCTATTATGGCGATCACATGGTTCTGCAGAAGGCCCCAGAGAGGGCTGTGTTGTGGGGCTATGGACCCGATGATGGCGAGGTCACAGTCTTTCTATCAGGAGGACCAGTCACTAACAATGCACCTACTGTCAGTGTGGCTGCCGGTGAGTTATCTGATCCCAACAATGCCTTTAGTTTAGTGTGCCTATCCAGTCATGTCATGAAGTTGAGGATGAAGTAAGCAGAACTGTCATTTCAAGGAGAGTTGATAAAACCCTAAGCTCGTGTCAAGTTATTTTTCTAACAAATGTTAACATCGTACTGTAAAGGTGACTGTGACATGTCTGTCAGAATGAGGAAAAAGCTCAGGAAGTGTGAGGGACAAAAAAAAGCACGTTTGAAGTTAATTGTGCTCAGTGTCCCACTTTTTCTGCCTTGCAATGTACTGTACAGTGTATTTGGAAATATTCAGACACCTTGACTCTTTCCACATTTTGTTACGTTATAGCCTTTATTCTAAAATTGATTAAATAAAAATGTACTCAATCAACACACAATACCCTATAATGACAAAGCGAAAATGGGTTTTTAGAAATGTTTGCAAATGTAATTTGCTTTGTCATTATGGGGTATTGTGTGTAGATTGAGGAATTGTGTTTATTTAATCCATTTTAGAATAAGGCTGTAACAATGTGGAACAAGGGAAGGGTTCTGAATACTTTCCGAATGCACTGTATATGAAGAGATTAGTGTAACCTTCACTGATCCATGGTTTTGGATCTCTTCCCAGGGATATGGAGGGTAACCCTTGTCCCAATGGAAGCTGGCGGTCCCTACAATGTGACTGCAATCCTCCAGAACAACCACAGTATCACTCTCACAGACGTGCTGTTTGGGGATGTCTGGCTGTGTGGGGGACAGAGCAACATGGCTTTCACAACTTCTCAGGTATACTCTGCAATGTTCAAATAAGTCTTGAGTTTGCATAGTTGTAATAATAACCATTATTATGTCTTGTCCTCAAAGGTGTTCAATGCATCAGAGGAGCTAGCTCTGGCCTCAAAGTTCCCTCAGGTGCGGATCTTTATGGCTGCCTTGGAGCAGAGCGACACTGAGCTGACTGACCTGGCTGGAGTGGAGGTGCCCTGGTCTGTCCCCACAGCAAGTATGGACAGGCTCATACAGTCTATTAGCTCAATTACATATGAAATGTCATGCAAATGATAGCTGTCAGCCAACTGACTAAGTGAAATGGTATTCATACATTTAGTTGATAATGAGAATCTTAAACCTCCTGAACAGAGTTGTTGGGTGGTGGGGATTTCAAGCACTACTCTGCGGTGTGCTGGATGTTTGGGCGCCACTTGTACAAGGCGCTGAAGTACCCCATCGGCCTAGTGACGTCCTGCTGGGGAGGCACACCTGTAGAGGCATGGTCCTCCCCACGAGCACTCCAACACTGTGACCTGGACAGGATTAACGGGTAAGGGTACAGGGACCTTGGAGCTATACTCTTGCAATAGAGATGTAAAGTAGCATACCGACCGAACATCTTACGTCAGCAATTATAGACATTTTCTTAAGGATTGTAGATGAGTAGACTAGTGAATATTTCTGTCTTGTTTCTTTTGGACTGCGTTAATGTGAGCATTGTTACAGAAATATACAGGTAGCATGCACCTTAAAATATCCTCTCACCTATGGTACTTGATATCAGTTGGACTATGTTATTTTCTTTTCATCCAGGTTCCCCATGCCATATACACCTTCAATGTATTTGTCTGTGTGGACTAACTCTTTGTTGTGGAATGCCATGATCCATCCACTTCTCAACATGACCATCAAAGGAGCTATCTGGTACCAAGGTAAAACAGCTTGGGGTCACATCTGTTTTCTCCCATCTTTTAGCATACAGTAACAGCATAGAAACTGAAGACATCTTGACTTGACCCCTGTGATAGGTGAGTCCAACACAGACTACCATCAGAAGAAATACTCCTGTTCCTTTCCCTCCATGATTGATGACTGGAGGATGGCTTTCCACCAGAGCTCAGGGGGACAGACTGCACCAGATTTCCCCTTTGGATTTGTACAGGTACTGACTAAATGTTATGGTTAAAGTTTGACGCTGATAACATATCTGTGATTCTGTAGCGGCTGATGTTGAGACGTCCTACAAGCCTCTCGGCTGGTGTTTGCAGAACATTCAGTGCTGTGTGATAAGGCCCTTCTTATCGTGACAACACCTAATCCCCTGTGAATGTAAACTAATCCCCTGTGAATGCAAAAAAATAAACGTCCTCTCACTGCCAACTGCATTTCTTTTCAGCAAACTTAACATGTAAATATTTGTATGAACAAAAGATTCAACAACTGAGACAAACTCAACAGATTCCACAGACATGCGACTAACAAATGGAATAATGTGTTCCTGATCAAAAGGGGGTGTCAAAATCAAAAGTAATTCCGTATCTGGTGTGGCCACCAGCTGCATTAAGTACTGCAGTGCATCTCCTCCTCATGGACTGCACCAAATTTGCCAGTTCTTGCTGTGAGATGTTGCCCCACTCTTCTACCAAGGCACATTTCTGTGGGGAATAGCAATGGCCCTCACCCTCCGATCCAACAGGTCCCAGGCGTGTTCAATGGGATTGAGATCTTGGCTCTTCGCTGGCCATGGCAGAACACTGACATTCCTGTCTTGCAGGAAATCACACACAGAACGAGCAATATGGCTGGTGGCATTGTCATGTCAGGATGAGCCTGCAGGAAGGGTACCACATGAGGGAGGAGGATGTCTTCCCTATAACGCACAGCATTGATTGCCTGCAATGACAACAAGCTCAGTCCGATGATGCTGTGAGACACCGCCCCAGACCATGACGGACCCTCCACCTCCAAATCGATCCCTCTCCAGAGTAAAGGCCTCAGTGTAACGCTCATTCCTTCGACAATAAACGTGAATCCGACCGTCACCCCTGGTGAGACAACTGCGACTCGTCAGTGAAGACCACTTCTTGCCAGTCCTGTCTGGTCCAGCGACTGGGTTTATGCCCATAGGTGACGTTGTTGCCGGTGAGGACCTACCTTACAACAGACCTACAAGCCTATTGCGGATAGTTTGAGCATTGAGTGATTGTGCATTCCTGGTGTAATTCGGGCAGTTGTTGCCATCCTGTACCTGTCCCGCAGGTGTGATGTTTGGATGTACCCATCCTGTGAAGGCGTTGTTACACGTGGTCTGCCACTGGGAGGACGATCAGATGTTTGTCCCGTCTCCCTGTAGCGCTGTCTTTCGGCGTCTCACTGTATGGACATTGCAATTTATTGCTCTGGCCACATCTGCAGTCCTCATGCCTCCTTGAAGCATGCCTAAGACACATTTGCAGGGATCCTGGGCATCTTTTTTTTTTGTGTTTTTCAGAGTCCGTAGAAAGGCCTAATGTCCTAAGTTTTCATAACTGTGACCTTAATTGCCTACCGTCTGTTAGTGTCTTAACGACCATTCCACAGGTGCATGTTCATTAATTGTTTTATAGATCATTGAACAAGCATGAGAAAGTGTTTAAACCCTTTACAATGAAGATCTATGAAGTTATTTGGATTTTTACAAATGATCTTTTAAGGACAGGGTCCTAAATCTCAGCAAAAAAAGCAATGTCCCTTTACCTAGCATAGTAGCAATCACTACATTGCTTTGTCAATGTATTATACTGGGATGTTATAAACTACTGCTTATGCTGTTACATTTGATTCTGTCTATATATTTGTCCTGCGGTCTCTACATCTAGGAAGGTTGAAAAAGTATGTGACAACCTAAGCTAATCGAATCAAATGTATTTATATAGCCCTTCGTACATCAGCTGATATCTCAAAGTGCTGTACAGAAACCCAGCCTAAAACCCCAAACAGCAAACAATGCAGGTGTAAAAGCACGGTGGCTAGGAAAAACTCCCTAGAAAGGCCAAAACCTAGGAAGAAACCTAGAGAACAGGAACCAGGCACAGCAGGTGGATGGGGACAGTGGCCAGTCCTCTTCTGGCTGTGCTCGGGTAGAGATTATAACAGAACATGACCAAGATGTTCAAATGTTCATAAATGACCAGCATGGTCATAATAATAATAATAATAAGGCAGAACAGTTGAAACTGGAGCAGCAGCACAGTCAGGTGGACTGGGGACAGCAAGGAGTCCTCATGTCAGGTAGTCCTGGGACATGGTCCTAGGGCCCAGGCCAGTTGAAACTGGAGCAGCAGCATGGCCAGGTGGACTGGGGACAGCAAGGAGTCATCATGTCAGGTAGTCCTGGGGCATGGTCCTAGGGCTCAGGTCCTCCGAGAGAGAGAAACTAAGAGAGAAGGAGAGAATTAGAGAACACACACTTAGATTCACACAGGACACCGAATAGGACAGGAGAAGTACTCCAGATATAACAAACTGACCCTAGCCCCCGACACATAAATTACTGCAGCATAAATACTGGAGGCTGAGACAGGAGGGGTCAGGAGACACTGTGGCCCCATCCGAGGACACCCCGGACAGGGCCAAACAGGAAGGATATAACCCCACCCACTTTGCCAAAGCACAGCCCCCACACCACTAGAGGGATATCTTCAACCACCAACTTACCATCCTGAGACAAGGCCGAGTATAGCCCACAAAGATCTCCGCCACGGCACAACCCAAGGGGGGCGCCAACCCAGACAGGCCGACCACAACAGTGAATCAACCCACCCAGGTGACGCACCCCCCCAGGGACGGCACGAGAGAGCCCCAGCAAGCCAGTGACTCAGCCCCGTAACAGGGTTAGAGGCAGAGAATCCCAGTGGAAAGAGGGGAACCGGCCAGGCAGAGACAGCAAGGGCGGTTCGTTGCTCCAGAGCCTTTCCGTTCACCTTCCCACTCCTGGGCCAGACTACACTCAATCATATGACCCACTGAAGAGATGAGTCTTCAGTAAAGACTTAAAGGTTGAGACCGAGTTTGCGTCTCTGACATGGGTAGGCAGACCGTTCCATAAAAATGGAGCTCTATAGGAGAAAGCCCTGCCTCCAGCTGTTTGCTTAGAAATTCTAGGGACAATTAGGAGGCCTGCGTCTTGTGACCGTAGCGTACGTGTAGGTATGTACGGCAGGACCAAATCAGAGAGGTAGGTAGGAGCAAGCCCATGTAATGCTTTGTAGGTTAGCAGTAAAACCTTGAAATCAGCCCTTGCTTTGACAGGAAGCCAGTGTAGAGAGGCTAGCACTGGAGTAATATGATCAAATTTTTTGGTTCTAGTCAGGATTCTAGCAGCCGTATTTAGCACTAACTGAAGTTTATTTAGTGCTTTATCCGGGTAGCCGGAAAATAGAGCATTGCAGTAGTCTAACCTAGAAGTGACAAAAGCATGGATTAATTTTTCTGCATCATTTTTGGACAGAAAGTTTCTGATTTTTGCAATGTTACGTAGATGGAAAAAAGCTGTCCTCGAAATGGTCTTGATATGTTCTTCAAAAGAGAGATCAGGGTCCAGGGTAACGCCGAGGTCCTTCACAGTTTTATTTGAGACGACTGTACAACCATTAAGATTAATTGTCAGATTCAACAGAAGATCTCTTTGTTTCTTGGGACCTAGAACAAGCATCTCTGTTTTGTCCGAGTTTAATAGTAGAAAGTTTGCAGCCATCCACTTCCTTATGTCTGAAACACATGCTTCTAGCGAGGGCAATTTTGGGGCTTCACCATGTTTCATTGAAATGTACAGCTGTGTGTCATCCGCATAGCAGTGAAAGTTTACATTATGTTTTCGAATAACATCCCCAAGAGGTAAAATATATAGTGAAAACAATAGTGGTCCTAAAACAGAACCTTGAGGAACACCGAAATGTACAGTTGATTTGTCAGAGGACAAACCATTCACAGAGACAAACTGATATCTTTCCGACAGATAAGACCTAAACCAGGCCAGAACATGTCCGTGTAGACCAATTTGGGTTTCCAATCTCTCCAAAAGAATGTGGTGATCGATGGTATCAAAAGCAGCACTAAGGTCTAGGAGCACGAGGACAGATGCAGAGCCTCGGTCCGATGCCATTAAAATGTAATTTACCACCTTCACAAGTGCCGTCTCAGTGCTATGATGGGGTCTAAAACCAGACTGAAGCATTTCGTATACATTGTTTGTCTTCAGGAAGGCAGTGAGTTGCTGCGCAACAGCCTTCTCTAAAATCTTTGAGAGGAATGGAAGATTCGATATAGGCCGATAGTTTTTTATATTTTCTGGGTCAAGGTTTGGCTTTTTCAAGAGAGGCTTTATTACTGCCACTTTTAGTGAGTTTGGTACACATCCAGTGGATAGAGAGCCGTTTATTATGTTCAACATAGGAGGGCCAAGCACAGGAAGCAGCTCTTTCAGTAGTTTAGTTGGAATAGGGTCCAGTATACAGCTTGAAGGTTTAGAGGCCATGATTATTTTCATCATTGTGTCAAGAGATATAGTACTAAAACACTTGAGCGTCTCTCTTGATCCTAGGTCCTGGCAGAGTTGTGCAGACTCAGGACAACTGAGGTTTGGAGGAATACGCAGGTTTAAAGAGGAGTCCGTAATTTGCTTTCTAATAATCATAATCTTTTCCTCAAAGAAGTTCATGAATTTATCACTGCTAAAGTGAAAGTCATCCTCTCTTGGGGAATGCTGCTTTTTAGTTAGCTTTGCCACAGTATCAAAAAGGAATTTCGGATTGTTCTTATTTTCCTCAATTAAGTTAGAAAAATAGGACGATCGAGCAGCAGTAAGGGCTCTTAGGTACTGCACGGTACCGTCCTTCCAAGCTAGTCGGAAGACTTCCAGTTTGGTGTGGCGCCATTTCCGTTCCAATTTTCTGGAAGCTTGCTTCAGAGCTCGGGTATTTTCTGTGTACCAGGGAGCTAGTTTCTTATGAGACATTTTTTTAGTTTTTAGGGGTGCAACTGCATCTAGGGTATTGCGCAAGGTTAAATTGAGATGACGTCTCCAAGCTAATTGGAGTCAGGAACCCACTGACCTGGAAGTCCAATCAATGGGACGAGATTGGAGATGTTGGTTAGCGCTGCCTTGCTGATAACAAAACTCACAAAATGTGAGTTTGCTATTCACAAGAAGCATTGCCTGATGTTAACCATGCCTTGAACAAAATATGTCAGAAGACCTAAGATTAAGAATTGTTGACTTTCATACTTTTGTAACCATTTCCAACTTTATCTTTAAAAGCCTTGATGTTCATCAGTCCACAGTAGGACAAATTGTCTATGAATGGAGAAAGTTCAGCACAGTTGCTCTCTATTCTCCCTAAGAGTGGCCATCCTGCAAAGATGACTTCAAGAGCACAGTGCAGAATGTTCAATGAGGTTAAGAAGATTCCTAGAGTTTGAGCTAAAGACTTACAAAAATCTCTGGAACATGCTAACATCTCTGTTGATGAGTCTACAATATGTAAAACACCAAATAAGAATGGTGTTCATGGGAGGACTCCATGGAAGAAGCCACTCCTGTCCAAAAACAACATTGCTGCACATCTGAAGATTGCAAAAGTACACCTGGATGTTCCACAGCGCTACTGGCAAAATATTCTGTGGACAGATGAAACTACAGTTGAGTTGTTTGGAAGGAGAAAAAATAGGCACAGCACACCAACATCAAAACCTCATCCCAACTGTAAAGTATGGTGGAGGGAGCATCATGGTTTGGGGCTGCCTCCGGGCCTGGACAGCTTGCTATTATCGCTGGAAAAATGAATTCCCAAGTTTATCAAGACATTTTTCAGGAGAATGTCCACCAATTGAAACTCAACAGAAGTTGGGTGATGCAGCAGGACAATAACCCAAAACAGAAATGAATCAACATAATGGTTTTAAAAGAAGTGGCCAGTCAGAATCCTGAACTCAACCTGCTTGAGATGCTTTGGCATGACCTCAAATTCTTCCTGGCCGTTGTGCAGGTCTGAGCCGCAACTACAGGAAACGTTTGGTTGAGGTTATTGCTGCCGAAGGACGGTCAACCAGTTATTAAATCCAAGGGTTCACATACTTTTCCCACCCTGCACGGTGAATGTACACACGGTGTGTTCAATAAAGACAAAACGTATAATTGTTTATTAGTTTAAGCAGACTGTCTTGTTGTGACCTAGATGAAGATCAGATCAAATTGTATGACCAATTTATGCAGGAACCCAGGTATTTCCAAATGGTTCACATACCTTTTTCTTGCCACTATATAGCATCATAAGAATCACTACATTGCTTTGACAATATCACTCCAGGATGTTATCCACTGTTGCTTATGTTGATTCTGTCTATATATTTATCCTGAGGTCTCTACGTATAGAAAGGCCTCCTTAAGTGAGGGATTTCCAAACATACGCTGGCACCAGACTGCAGACTATGGCTTTGCTCCCAACCTGCGTATGAAGAACACATTCATGGCTGTTGCTATGGACTTAGGAGATGAAATGTCTCCTTTTGGCAGGTAAGTAACAATCAGAATGGATAACACAGTATTTGATAAGCCTGTACTCTTGTAAAAGCTTTAAGCAGTTCACATTTGAATACTGTGAGAATACAAGGCTACGTTTCAATATCGAAATTAACATACCACTTAGGATGCATGCATTGCATCATTCTAAGTGGTATGCTAATGAGGGTATTAGAATGTGGAACAAGCTGTTTACCAGTGACTTTGTTCCAGTATCCATCCCCGGGATAAGCAGGACGTGGCCTATAGACTGTCTCTAGGGGCGAGAGCTGTGGCTTATGGGGAGGAGGGCGTCTCATTCCAGGGACCTTTCCCTAGACTGGTCCTGGTCAATGACCAGTATATCAATGTAACCTATGACCAGAGAGTGTCTGTCACTCAATCCAAAGATATATTTCAGGTAAGTGTGATGGCTGTAGTTGTAATGAGTTCTAAGGTATGGGGTAGCATTTAACCTAGTGGTTAGAGTGCTTGGCTGGTAACCAAAATGTTGCCTGTTTGAATACCTGATCCGACAATGTGACAAATGTGATCTGCCCATGAGCAAGGCAATAAGCCCTCATTTGCCCCAGAGGCACCATACTACTATGGATGACCCTGTAAAACAACACATTTCACTGCACCTATCTGGTGTATGTGACGGTACAATAATATTATTATCATTAGTGTTTCTACCAACCATGATCATGTTGGGCTGGATGAACTGGGTCTGAATTCTTTATTTGTCATTGTCAGCAGCTTGGCATGTTGTCATGCAGGATTTTTCCACCTTGCTAAAAAAAAGTGTCAGGAGAAACCATTTCTTAACAACTCTTTCTTCCTCAGATTTGCTGCTCAGTGGTGAGGGCACCCTGTGACTCTCTGTCACTGTGGGTCCCAGCTCCCATAATGCAGTGGGGCCTTAGCGCCATCCAAGTGTCCACAAATTACTGTTCCCTGAACAATATAGCCGGCCTGCGCTACGCATGGAGGGACTGGCCTTGTGACTTTAAGGCATGTCCTGTTTACAGTGCTGATGGGGTTCTACCTGCACCTCCCTTCACTCTCAACCGCTGGCCGGACAAGCAGTGAGACGAGAACCCCCCTCTGCTAGGAATGGATTATTCCACCCAATAATGGTGTGGTGGTTAACAAGATGCACTTGTGTCAAGACTGGAAATGAAATGCTTACATTTCCTCCTGAGTCATCAGTGTGAAACTGATTGCAGTCTTTCGGTGTGTGTGTATCTTTGAATTGTCTTGAACATAATTTATCTACAAAAAACAATCACCTCTTTCGCTTGTTTACAATTGCACTGAAGCTGAATCGTTCTATAATTTTTCATATTGTATTCTACGTTTATTTACGCAGTTGGAAATGTGTTTTGAATGATACAATATGAACAATGGTTGCCAATCACTGTTGCCTTATTTAATTCTACTATCATTGATCATTAAATAAATAAACAAGTTAGTGTGTTTTTATTGAAATGCCAGGTGTGGTCCATCTATATTGTCCACCAAATCAACTATAGTTCTATCTACACGGGTCAACTTGAAGGTGCTCTACACAAAGAGACCTGAAGAGGGAGATCAGATTAACTGTTTCTTTCACATGCTAGCAACAATGTGGTAAACTAATGACTGTATTAGAATGTTTACCAGTGACTTTGTTCCAGTATCCATCCCCGAGATGAGCAGAACGTGGCCAACAGACTGTCTCTAGGGGTGAGAACTGTGGCTTATGGGGAGGAAGGCGTCTTATTCCAGGGGCCTTTCCCTAGTCGTTACCTATGAGCAGAGAGTTTGTCACTCAAGCCACATATGTAAATACTACCGTTCAAAGGTTTGGGGTCACTTAAAAAAGCATTGTCCATTAAAATAACATCAAATTGATCAGAAATAGTGTGTAGACATTGTAAATGACTGTTGTAGCTGGAAATTGCTGATTTTTTTTTTTTTTTTTTTTTTTTTGGATGGAATATCTACATTTGTGTACAGAGGTCCATTGTCCTGACTCTCTGAGGTCATTAAAGATCCCATGGCACTTATCGTAAGAGTAGGGGTGTCAACCCTGATGTCCTGGCTAAATTCCCAATCTGGCCCTCAAACCATCACGGTCACCTAATCCCCGGTTTACAATTGGCTCATTAATTCCCCCTCTCCCCTGTAACTATTCCCCGGGTCGTTGCTGCAAATGAGAACGTGTTCTCAGTCAATTTACCCAGTAAAATAACGGATAAATAAAAAAATCAGCAACCAGCACGTTGTGTTAGCTAATCCAAATTTATCGTTTTAAAAGGCTATTTGATCATTAGTAAACCCTTTTGCAATTAATCTAGCACAGCTGAAAACTGTTGTTCTGATTTCAAAGACTCAATGAAACTGGTCTTTACATGAGTTGAGGATCTGGAGCATCAGCATTTGTGGGTTCGATTACAGGCTGAAAAGGGACAAAGACTTTCTTCTGAAACTCAGTCTATTCTTGTTCTGAGAAATGAAGGTTATTTAATGCGAGAAATTGCCAAGAAACTGTACCATGCTGTGTACTACTCCTTTCACAGAACAGAGCAAAATGGCTCTAATAGAACGAGGAGAGGGACTGCTCCCTTCACAGAACAGCGCAAACTGTCCCTAACCAGAATAGAAAGAGTAGGAGGCCCTGGTGCACAACTGAGAAAATAAACAAGTAAGGACAAGTAAACTGAACGACAAAAAAAACACCCTCTCACTGTCAACTGCGTTTCTTTTCAGCCAATTTAACATGTGTAAATATTTGTATGAACAAAAGATTCAACAACTGAGACAAACTGAACAAGTTCCACAGAGATGTGAATAACATGGATTATTGTGTCCCTGAACAAAGGTGGGTCAAAATCAAAAGTAATAGTCGGTATCTGGTGTGGCCACCAGCTGCATTAAGTACTGCAGTGCATGTCCTCATGGACTGCACCAAATTTGCCAGTTCAAATCAAATGTTATTTGTCACATACACATGGTTAGCAGATGTTAATGTGAGTAGCGAAATGCTTGTGCTTCTAATTCCGACAATGCAGTAATAACCAACGAGTAATCTAACCTAACAATTCCACAACTACTACCTTATACACACAAGTGATAAAGGGATAAAGAATATGTACATAAAGACATGAATGAGTGATGGTAGAGAACGGCATAGACAAGATTCAGTAGATGTTATCGAGTACAGTATATACATACAGTGCCTTGCGAAAATATTTGGCCCCCTTGAACTTTGCGACCTTTTGCCACATTTCAGGCTTCAAACATAAAGATATAAAACTGTATTTTTTTGTGAAGAATCAACAACAAGTGGGACACAATCATGAAGTGGAATGACATTTATTGGATATTTGTTACAGGTGTTGTTACACATGGTCTGCCACTGCGAGGATGATCAGCTGTCTGGCCTGTAGCCCTGTATTATGTGTCTCACAGTACGGACATTGCAATTTATTGCCCAGACCACATCTGCAGTCCTCATGCCACCTTGCAGCATGCCTAAGGCACATTTACGCAGATGAGCAGGGACCCTGGCCATCTTTTTTTTTGTGTTTTTCAGAGTCCATAGAAAGGCCTCTTTTTACTGTCCTAAGTTTTCATAACTGTGACCTTAATTACCTACCATCTCTAAGCTGTTAGTGTCTTAACGACCGTTCCGCAGGTGCATGTTAATTAATTGTTTATGGTTCATTGAACAAGCATGGGAAACAGTGTTTGAACCCTTTACAATGAAGATCTGTGAAGTTATTTGGATTTTTACGAATTATCTTTCAAAGACAGGTTCCTGAAAAAGGGACATTTATTTTTTGCTGAGTTTGTATTAGTGTGTCTAGTTTGTTAAACCGATGCCTCAAGTTCTTAACTGGCAGCTTCTTTAAATAGTACCCGCAAAACAGCAGTCTCAACATCAATAGTGAAGAGGCGACTCCGGGATGCTGGCCTTCTAGGCAGAGTTGCAAAGAAAAAGACATATCTCAGACTGGCCAATAAAAATAAAATATTAAAATGGGCAAAAGACCACAGACACTGGACAGAGGAAGATTGGAAAAAGGTTTTATGGACAGACAAATCTAAGTTTGAGGTGTTCAGATCACAAAGAAGAACATGCGTGAGATGCAGAAAAGATGCTGGAGGAGTGCTTGATACCATCAGTCAATCATGGTGGAAGCAATGAGATGGTCTGGGGGTGCTTTGGTGGTGGTCAAGTGGGAGATTTGTACAGGGTAAAAGGGATCTTGAAGAAGGAAGGCTATCAATCCATTTTGCAACGCCATGCCTTATACCCTGTGGACAGCGCTTAATTGGAGCCAGTTTCCTCCAACAACAAAGCACAGCTCCAAACTATAAGAACTATTTAGGGAAGAAGCAATCAGCTGGTATTCTGTCTATAATGGAGTGGTCAGCACAGTCACCGGACCTTAACCCTATTGAGCTGTTGTGGGATCAGCTTGACCGTATGGTACATAAGAAGTGCCCATCAAGCTTCAGGAAGCATGGGGTGAAATCTCTTCAGATTACCTCAACAAATTGACAACTAGAATGCCAAAGGTCTGCAAGGCTGTCATTGCTGCAAATGGAGGTTTCTTTGAAGGACACTTTATTTAAATTAAAAACCATTATTTATAACCTTGTCAACGTCTTGACTATATTTCCTATTCATTTTGCAATTCATTTCATGTACGTTTTCATGAAAAACAAGGTCATTTCTAAGTGACCCCAAACTTTTGAATGGTAGTGTATCTTTGAGGTAAGTCTGATGATTGTACTTGCGGTGCGTGGGTAAAATCACAGGAGAAGCCAAGCCAGAAATAAATGCCATATTCCAACTTTTATAAGAAGCCCTATTATAACCTATGGATTGTAATAATTGTGTTGTTTACTCTATAATCTGTTAGGCTGATATCACAGTGGCAAGGCATATGAACTAAGGCCAAGACAATAAAAAAGACTGGTAGAATAAATTCAACCTCACCTTTGTTTCATCACAAAACCGGAGATTAACATCTTTCCGGTGAAGTCCACAAAGCATATTGCATGTAACAAACAGTTACATTACCTATAGCATGGTAAAGCAAATGAATGGTTCCAATATTTTCGAACGACTAAATAACTAGTCATTTTGATTTAGACCCACGAAGAGTTACTGCAAGTCACAAAGAAAACAGGAGTTACCTCCACTATTCCAGCACCATTTCAACTTCAACGTCATCAAATCACCTATGCTTCGTCAAATACAGTGAGAACTAAAAGATACCAAAAACGATGTAGTCCATTCAACGTAAGCTAAATATGATGTTGCTGTCCATGGTACTGGATTGTGTGTGTGCTTTCAAGTTTTAAAAAAACATGTTGACTCACCCTACTTGTGGAGAAATGCCAATGACAACCTTCTCTCTTTCATGTTGCCGAAACAGTCTATGACTCTGTCATGCAGTACACCAGGGGTAGGCAATCATACGGTCCTGTAGTGCCGCAGGCACTTCATGTTTTTGATTTAACCGACCCGGAAGACCAGGTATGTTGTATTTAGGCATTCACTGAACTGATCAATTGATCAAGCTCAGTTGGTCAGATGTAGTGCCTAGTTGGAATAAAATCCTGCAATACCTGCAGCATTCCAGGAACACGCTTTTAGTAGTTGTTGTCCTAGGCTACAGTACCTGGCTGAAATGCTTGCTCGCTAGCCTAACTTCCTTCCATGGGCAACGACGAGCCAGCTAGTTAACATTACCCTACAACATCTAGCTACATTGAACTTCCATCCTCTCAGGCCAGGGGCACAATGTATGAATCTATGGTTGGATCAGAACTGCCGTTATAATCATTGGTCAGTACAGAGAATTCATTTAAAGTCCAAATCCATATTTCCATCCATGGATAATTTAGACGAGGGACAATTTTAGCTAGCTATTATCCACGGGAGGACAACGACACAACAATTTAAGTATTTTCTGTCAATGACGTTTGGCATGTGATTGATGTGAAGCCAAATCCAAACGGTCTTCCCTTGACACTTTTTGTGGTACGTCGGCACCATTCACAGTTGAGCTCACTCAGCTTACTTAGCTGATTAGCTATTTACTATAAAACATTTTATTATGAAGTGAGACCAAATCCTCGCTGGCTTTCTTCGCAATAATTTCTCTCTTTTTGACCACACAGCATCACATAGATGGGCTAAACATACAGAGATAGAGGGGCTTTGTTTTGCTTGCTCAGATGCTTTCTCCGGTGCCTCTTGCAAATGGAAAATTATGAAACGCAGACGAAAGAGATTGTATATTTCAATTTCTTTCTTGGTACATTTTTTGGGGGGAAGCCTGGCTTCCGTTGGCAACTATGAATACATGCCAATGTGTAGTTGGAATGTGTACTTGGGTATAGTGTAGCATTTCTACCGACCTTGAACTGGAAGGGCTTGATGTACTGGATCTGTTGAATTATTTGTTCTTGTGTCAACAACTCAGCATGTTGTCAAGCAGGCTTTTACGCCTTGCTTAAAGGGGTAGTTTGGGATTTTGGCAATGACATCCTTTATAACTACTTCCCCTGAGTCAGATGAACTTGTGGATAAAAAATGTATGCATCTGCGTGCAGTTTAAAGAAAGTTGCTAACTAGCTTTAGCATCTGTTCCTTCAGACTTTCAGTCATTGCGCCAATGCTAGTTAGCATTGAGTCGCGAAACTACCTCTTCATGCTGGACGCAGATACATAAAAATTGTATCCACGAGTTCATTTGACTTTAGGAAAGTAGATAAAGTGCCTCATTGACAAACTATCCCTTTAAAAGGGGGAACAAAAATCTATTTCAAATTCATATGTGAAAATGGCACGTCTATGTTTTATAGCAATAAAGATAGAGAAAGATAAGTGTTTCCAATGACATCATTGTGTGATTCTAACAAATGAGTAGGCGTTGCCTTCTTTTTTTTTTTTTTACTACAAAACAGACATTTTCACATGTTGATGTGGTGCTGGAGATTATGAATATTACGTTGTTGTTTTTTGTTTTGTTTTTTACATTTCTCTTAAGCAAGGTGTAAAAGCCTGCATGACAACATTCCAAGCTGTTGACACAATAACAAATTAAATATTTCCACAGAACCAGTTCATTCAGCCCATGCAGTTCCTGATCTGTAAAACCGCTACACTATACATTACACAAGTAAACATTACAACTACAGCGATCAGACTTACCTCAAAGATATGTGAATTGAGTGAGACACCCTTCTCCCCATAAGCCACAGCTCTCTCCCCTAGAGAAAATCTATAGGCCTCGTCCTTCTTGTCCCAAGGATGGATTCTGGAACATAAAGTCACTGGTAAATGTATTTTTCCACATTCCAAAACCCACACAAGCATACCACTTAGAATGAAGCAATGCATGCATCCTAAGTGGTATGCTAATATCAATATTGGAATGTAGCCTTATGTTCTCACATTATTCATAACTTGTCTGAAGTTAGAGCTGATTTGGAGAACCTGAAACCCAACATTTTAGAAAAACATTAATACTATAACAATTAATTTAAATTACAAGTTTGTAATTTGGTCATGTTTTAATAGGGTGCTCTAAGTTACTATTATACATTCCAAAACAGGCTGTCTAGCAATGATAAACAACCAATTTGACAGCTTGAAGAATTCTTTAAATAATAATGTGAAAATATTGTACAATCCAGGTGTGCAAAGCTCTTAAAGACTTACCCAGAAAGACTCACAGCTGTAATCACAGCCAAAGGTGATTCTAACATGTATTGACTCAGGGTTGTGAATACTTCAATTTCTGTTATTCATTTTCAAAAAATGTATAAAAACATCTAAAAACATGATAGATGAGTGAGATAAAAATCTATTAAATACATCCTGAATTCAGAATGTATCACAACAAAATGTGGAATAAGTCAAAGGGTGGGAATACTTTCTGAAGAAACTGAAAAAACGGAGAGATTTCACAGACAATAATATTGTTCCTTGAGTTTTGTTGGAGTTTAGAGTGACAAAGTAGCATACAGCTAACTTCTCTCTCCTGTCTCTTCATTGAGCAGTGCAGCCTAAGTGGACCTGTTACTATGGATACTCACATTTTTATAGCCCCCATGAGCAGAGTACAGTCATGGCCAAAAGTTTTGAGAATGACACAAATATTAATTCCACAAACATTGCAGCTTCAGTGTCTTTAGATATTTTTGTCAGATGTTACTATGGTATACTTAAGTATAATTACAAGCATTTCATAGGTGTCAAAGGCTTTTATTGACAATTATATGAATTTGATGCAAAGAGTCAATATTTGCAGTGTTGACCCTTCTTTTTCAGGACCTCTGCAATCCGCCCTGGCTTGCTGTCAATTAACTTCTGGGCCACATCCTGACTGATGGCAGCCCATTCTTGCATAATCAATGCTTGGAGTTTGTCAGAATTTGTGGGTTTTTGTTTGTCCACCCGCCTCTTGAGGATTGACCACAAGTTGTCAATGGGATTAAGGTCTGGGGAGTTTCCTTACCATTGACCCAAAATATCGATGTTTTGTTCCCCGAGCCGCTTAGTTACTTTTTCCTTATGGCAAGGTGCTCCATCATGCTGGAAAAGGCATTGTTGGTCACCAAACTGTTCCTGGATGGTTGGGATAAACTGCTCTCGGAGGATGTGTTGGTACCATTCTTTATTCATGGCTGTGTTCTTAGGCAAAATTGTGAGTGAGCCCACTCCCTTGGCTGAGAAGCAACCCCACACATGAATGGTCTCAGGATGCTTTACGGTTGGCATGACACAGGACTGATGGTAGCGCTCACCTTGTCTTCTCCGGACAAGCTTTTTTCCAGATGCCCCAAACAAATGGAAAGGGGATTCATCAGAGAAAATGACTTTACCCCAGTCCTCAGCAGTCTGTACCTTTTGCAGAATATCAGTCTGTCCCTGATGTTTTTCCTGGAGAAAAAAATGGCTTCTTTGCTTTAAGAGACGGTCCAGGCGCTTGTTGGACTTTTTTGGGTGCCCTGAAGCCTTCTTCTCAAACAATTGAACCACTCTCCTTGAAGTTCTTTATGATCCGATAAATGGTTGATTTAGGTTCAATATTACTGGTAGCAATATCCTTGCCTGTAAAGCCCTTTTTGTGCAAAGCAATGATGACAGCACGTGTTTCCTTGCAGGTAACCATGGTTGACAGAGGAAGAACAATGATTCCAAACACCACCCTCCTTTTGAAGCTTCCAGTCTTTTATTCGAACTCAATCAGCATGACAGTGATCTCCAGCTTTGTCCTCCAGCCTTAAATTTGTCAGAAGCAATCGGGCCTGGTAAGGGTAGGCCCTAAACGTTGTGGGTAGGGCTCGGGCTTAAAATTCAAGTCCGTGCTGGGCTATAGCACAGGGAGCAGCACAAGCAGCGATGACATCATCACATTATCCAAAAAGATGGCAGACATTGGATGAATATAACATTTTAATATCTTCTGCTGTGAAATGCCTTAGGCCGAGCAATTGACTTACCAGGCAGTGATGCAACCGGTCAGGATGCTCTCAATGCTGTAGCTATAGACACTTTTGAGGATCGCAGGACCCATGCCAAATCTTTTAGTTTCCTGAGGGGGAATAGGCGTAGTCGTGCCCTCTTCACGACTGTCTTGGTGTGTTTGGACCATTCTAGTTTGTTGTTGATGTGGACACCAAGGAATTTGAAGCTCTCAACCTGCTCCACTACAGCCCGTCGATGAGAATGGGTATGTGCTCGGTGCTCCTTTTCCTGTAGTCCACAATCATCTCCTTAGTCTTGGTTACGTTGAGGGACAGGTTGTTATTCTGGCACCACCCGGCCAGGTCTCTGACCTCCTCCCTATAGGCTGTCTCGTCGTTGTCGGTGATCAGGCCTACCACTGTTGTGTCGTTTGCAAACTTAATGATGGTGTTGGAGTTGTGCCTGGCCATGCAGTCATGGGTGAACAGGGAGTACAGGAGGGGACTGAGCAACCACCCCTGGGAAGCTCCAATGCTGAGGATCAGTGTGGCAGATGTGTTGCTACCTACCCTCACCACTTGGGGGCGGCCCGTCAGGAAGTCCAGGATCCAGTTTCAGAGGGAGGTGTTCAGTCCCAGGTTCCTTAGTTTAGTGATGAGCTTTGAGGGTACTATGGTGCTGAACGCTGAGCTGTAGTCAATGAATAGCATTCTCACATAGGTGTTCCATTTGTCCAGGTGGGAAAGGGCGGTGTGGAGTGCAATAGAGATTGCATCATCTGTGGATCTGTTTGGGCGGTATGCAAATTGGAGTGGGTCTAGGGTTTCTGGGATAATGGTGTTGTGAGCCATTACCAGCCTTTCAAAGCACTTCATGGCTACGGGTCTGTAGTTATTTAGACAGGTTGCCTTTGTGTTCTTGGGCACAGGGACTATAGTGGTCTGCTTGAAGCATGTTGGTATTACAGACTCAATCAGGGACATGTTGAAAATGTCAGTGAAGACACCTGTCAGTTGGTCAGCACATGCCCGGAGCACACGTCCTGGTAATCCATCTGGCCCCGCAGCCTTGTGTATGTTGACCTGTTTAAAGGTCTTACTCACGTCGGCTATGGAGAGCGGGGTCACACAGTCGTCCGGAACAGCTGATGCTCTCATGCATGCCTCAGTGTTGCTTGCCTCGAAGCGAGCATAGAAGTGATTTACTGTAGCTCATCTGGTAGGCTCGTGTCACTGAGCAGCTTGCGGCTGTGCTTCCCTTTGTAGTCTGTAATAGTTTGCAAGCCCTGCCACATCTGACGAGTGTCGGAGCCGGTGTAGTATGATTCAATCTTAGCCCTGTATTGACGCTTTGCCTGTTTGATGGTTCATCGCAGAGCATAGCCGGATTTCTTGTAATCTTCCGGGTTAGAGTCCCGCACCTTGAAAGCGGCAGCTCTACCCTTTAGCTCAGTGCGAATATTGCTTGGAATCCATGGCTTCTGGTTGGGGTATGTACGTACAGTCACTGCGGGGACGACGTCCTCAATGCACTTATTGATAAATCCAGTGACTGACGTGGTGTATTCCTCAATGTCATCAGAAGAATCCCGGAACATGTCCCAGTCTCTGATAGCAAAACAGTCCTAGCATCTGCTTCATCTGACCATTTTTTTATAGACCGAGTCACTAGTGCTTCCTGCTTTAATTGTAGCTTGTAAGCAGGAATCAGGAGGATAGAGTTGTGGTCGGATTTACCAAATGGAGGGCGAGGGAGAGCTTTGTACGAGTCTCTGTTTGTGGAGTACATGTGATCTAGAATTGTTTTCCCTCTGGTTGCACATTTAACATGTTGATAGAGATTTGGTAGAACTGATTTATTAAGTTTCCCTGCATTAAAGTCTCCTGCTACTAGGAGCGCCGCCTCTGTGTGAGTGGTTTCCTGTTTGCTTATTCCCTTATATAGCTGACTGAGTGCGGTCTTAGTACCAGCATCTGTTTGTGGTGGTAAATAAACAGCCACGGAAAGTATAGCTGAGAACTCTCTAGGCAAGTAGTGTGGCCTGCAATTTATCTCAAAAATCTAGAGAATCCCTTAGATTTCCTGCCCCAGCTGTTGTTTACAAATATGCACCCCCCTCCTGAATATCTGAATATCCATGTCATCATTCAGCCACGTTTCCGTGAAACAGAGGTAGGAGGTAGGTCCCATTGGTAGGATATTCGTGATCGTACCTCTAGTCTAGTTTATTGTCCAATGATTGCATGTTTGTGAGTAATATTGACGGTAAAGGCAGCTTTCCTACTCGCCTTCTGCAGGTCCGGACGAGGCATCCGGCTCTTCGTCCTCTGTGTCGCTTCCTTTTGCGATTAATTGGGATGTCTGACCTGTGGGGTGTTTGGAGAATATCATATGAGTCCTGCTTGTTCTTGTTCCAGCAATGGAGTTCTTATTTCTGGGTCCGCGTAAGTTCAACTGCAGTACCGAAGCAAAACTGTATGAGCAGTCGAAACCTGAACATCTAGACCGGAACCCTGGTTTCCACTTGAGTCATCAGTGTGAAACTGCTGGCAATATTTCAGTGTGTGCATCTTTGAATTCTCTTGAACATAACTACATAATTATCTACAAAACCAATCACCACAATTTAGGTAATGCATTGATATTTAGCTGCACAATTTAGATGATGAGTCTTTCTATAAACTAGGGTACGAGTGAGGATTTCCGATGCTGGACAACTTGTTACAGTGGTTTAAGTCATTGATAATCTGCTAATTTTTTAATTTCATTACATTTTAATTTCTTTTTTTATTTAACCTCTATTTAACTAGGCAAGTCAGTTAAGAACACATTCTTATTTTCAATCAAGGCCTAGGAACAGTGGGTTAACTGCCTTGTTCAGGAGCAGAACAACAGATTTTTACCTTGTCAGCTCGAGCAACCCTTCGGTTGCAGTTCCCACACTCTAACCACTAGGCTACCTGCTGCCCCACATTACAATACAAGGGGGAACATAGCTATAATCAATAGCTGCAACAAGCTCTGTCTCACGTCAGAATTAGACGTTCATCAATGTTTCTCAAACGTCAAATTTCAAAGTTGTTCCAAACGTCAAATTTCAAAGTGTTTAAGGTTAAGTTTAGGCCTTAACTCTGAAATTGTAAGGTTTGGGATAGGCTTAAAACTAAAATATCAAACAACTTTAAATTGCTGTATTCAAATATGCAACCTTTGACACCAGAGGCAGGTGCTTACACCCATCTGCAAACGCCGTCCGCAACGCCAAAACCTACTTGAAGGTAACACCGCTCACTGTTGCCCCTAGGGGCCGGTTTCCACGTCATCTCCCGAATTTCTCAGACATGGATGGACATTGAATACTGATTTGTATCAAGGGTGTCTTCGCTTCTATATTAGCCCCTATATGTATAATTATATATGTTATACAATTGTATAACATTAAGGCCCTTAAATTACAATTAAGTCCTTGAATTTGAATTGTCAATGTCTGTATGAACTCTGCTTAAAGGATGTATAGCCTTAGGCCTATGTTGTAAGGCTGGAATTATGGGCCAATTTACATATTCCTCTAAGTACACATGACATGTGAAACTGCATAAACATTATTTTTAGTTTTGTTTCAAACCATTTTGAAATGTTGATCCCAATGTCACACATTGGCCCCACTTATTTATAGAAAGACTCTAATGCTAATCTTCCGACTTGCTTGGAAAGACAGTACCGTGCAGTATCGAAGAGCCCTCACTGCTGCTCGATCATCCTATTTTTTCCAACTTAATTGAGGAAAATAAGAACAATCCAAAATGTATTTTTGATTCTGTCGCAAAGCTAACTAAAAAGCAGTATTCCCCAAGAGAGGATGGCTTCTCCTATAGAGCTCCATTTTTATGGAATGGTCTACCTACCCATGTGAGAGACGCAGATTCGGTCTCAACCTTTAAGTCTTTATTGAAGACTCATCTCTTCAGTAGGTCCTATTATTGAGTGTAGTCTGGTCCAGGAGTGTGAAGGTGAACAAAAAGGTACTGGACAACGAACCGCCTTTGCCATCTCTGCCTGGCCGGTTCCCCTCTCTCCACTGGGATTCTCTGCCTCTACCCCTATTACAGGGGCTGAGTCACTGGCTAACTGGTGCTCTTACATGCCGTCCCTAGGAGGGGTGCGTCACTTGAGTGGGTTGAGTCACTGTTGTGGTCTTCCTGTCTGGGTCCCAGCCGTGCTGCTGCTCCAGTTTCAACTGTTCTGCCTGTGGCTATGGAACCCTGACCTGTTCACCAGTCATGCTACCTGTCCCAGACCTGCTGTTTTCAACTCTAGAGACAGCATGAGTGGTAGAGATACTCTGAATGATCAGCTATGAAAAGCCAACTGACATTTACTCAGTGCTCACCTGTTTACTCAGTGCTCACCTGTTTACTCAGTGCTCACCTGTTGCACCCTCGACAACCACTGTGATTATTATTATTTGACCCTGCTCGTCATCTATGAACATTTGAACATCTTGGCCATGTTCTGTTATAATCTCCACCCAGCACAGACAGAAGAGTACTGGCCACCCCTCATAGCCTGTTTCCTCTCTAGGTTTCTCCCTAGGTTCCTTTCTTGGGGGTTTTTCCTAGCCACCGTGCTTCTACACCTGCATTGCTTGCTGTTTGGGGTTTTAGGCTGGGTTTCTGTACAGCACTTTGAGATATCAGCTGATGTAAGAAGGGCTTTATAAATACATTTGATTTGATATATAACTAAATGTATGGCAACAACACATCTGCCACGCTGATCCTTAACACTGGGGCCCCTCAGAGGTGTGTAATCAGTCCCCCTCCTGTACTCCCTGTTCACCCATGACTGCGGGGTCAAAGACAACTCCAACACCATCATTTGCTGACGACACAACAGCAGTAGGCCTGATCCCCGACAATGAGACTGCCTATAGGGGGAGGTCAGAGAACTGTCATTGTGGTACCAGGACAACATCCTCTCCCTCAATGTAGAAAGACAAAGGAGCTGATTGTGCACTAGAGGAAAAGGTGGGCCTAACAGGCCCCAATTAACATCGACGGGGCTTTAGTAGACCGGGTCGAGAGTTTCAAGTTCCTTGGTGTCCACATCACCAACAAACTATCATGGTCCAAACATACCAAGACAGTGAAGAGGACATGACAAAACCTTTTCCCCCTCTGGAGACTGAAAAGATTTGGCATGCGTCCCCAGATCCTCAAAAGGTTCCACAGCTGCACCATCGAGAGCATCCTGACTGGTTGCATCACCGCCTGGTATGGCAACTGCACGGCAAGGCGCTACAGAGGGTAATGTGAACGGCCCAGTACATCACTGGGGCTAAGCTTCCTGTCATCCAGGACCTATATAATAGGTGGTGTCAGAGGAAAGCCCATACAATTGTCAGAGACTCCAGTCACCAAGTTATAAACTATTTTCTCTGCTACCGCACGGCAAGCTGTACCCAGAGCGACAAGTCTAGGACCAAAAGGCTCCGCAACAGCTTCTACCTCCAAGCCATTACACAGCTGAACAATTAATAAAATCGCCATCGGACAATTTACATTGACCCCCCTTTTGCACACTGCTGCTACTCGTTTTGTATCATCTATGTATAGTCACTTCACCCCTACCTACATTTACAAATTACCTCAACTAACCTGTACCCCCTGCACACTGACTCGGTACCGGTGCCCCCTGTATATAGCCTTGTTATTGTTATTCTGGTACTTTTTATTATAATTTTTTACTTTAGTCTACTTGGTAAATACTTTCTTAACTCTTCTTGAACTGCGCTGTTGGTTAAGGGCTTGTAAGTACGCATGTTGTATTCGGCGCATGTGACAACATTTGATTTGAATTTTTATAGCTATATTGCCGAGCCCGCTGAAATAAGAGATATCAAAGAATATAGCTATTTCAGAATATCTGTGTGCATGTCCAAATATTAATGATGTCTGGAATCCGACACAGTTTCACTCTAATTATGTAATGGCAAGAGTCAAATGTCAACAGCTCGTAAAGTCATCTCGTGACAGGTAGGCTGGTAGACTTTTAATGGAATAATTGTTTCAGCATTTCGTTTTAACTGAAATGCTGCACACAACTTTCATTAGCTGACTAAGGTTATAATGCTAGCTAGTTACAATGATAGCTGTCACTCAGTGCCCTATTTGTTTTTATTTCTCTGCTACATGTGGAAATCACCACAACGTTTCCACCTCCAATACGTTTCAGCAGCCTGCTTCAATCAATCTTAGAGGCATTTCTTTCTTATTTGCTCTATAGTGTAGCCTAGTTAGCTTGTAAGTAAAGGTAGACAATGTGTCTGAGGATATGTTTGTGTTTTCTAACTATTTCAGGATCCTTGTATGCTTCTGAGTCTATTCAATGTCTTGTTGTTTTATTTCTTTACTTACCTATTGTTCACCTAATACCTTTTTCTGCACTATTGGTTAGAGCCTGTAAGTAAGCATTTCACTGTTGTATTGGGCGCACGTGACAAATACACTTTGATTAGTTTAATCCCTATTGTTTTATTGCAGTGGTCTACCTGTCAGAATTGAGCTGTCAACAACATGAGCCTGTCACTAATGGAATCTATGACTATTTTATTCCTTCTAAAAGTATATGGAAAATGTAGCCTAGAGGTATTTTGTATTTATTAGGGATCCCCATTAGCTGCTGCCAAGGCAGCGCAGCTACTCTTCCTGGGGTCCAGACACATTAAGGCACTTAAATCACATATAAAACAAAAGATAAAACATAGCATTATATAACATTACAATGTACCTGTGTGTGTGTGCGTGTGTGTCCATAGTACCCGCTGTTCCATAAGTTGTACGTTTTATTTTTTATGATTCTACTGCTTATGTGGAATAGAGTTCCATGTAGTCATTGCTCTATGTAGTACTGTGCGCCTCCCATAGTCTGTTCTGAACTTGGGGATTGTGAAGAGACCTCTGTAGGTATGTCTTGTGGGCTATGCATGGGTGTCCGGGGCATTCAGCTTGTCAACACTTCTTACAAAAACAAGTATTGATGAAGTCAATCTCTCCTCCACTTTGAGCCATGAGAGATTGACATGCATATTATTAATGTTTGCTCTCTGTGTACATTTATTAAGGGCCAGCCGTGCTGCCCTATTCTGAGCCAATTGTAATGTAATCCGTCTTTGTGGCACCTGACCACAAGACTGAACAGTAGTCCAGGTGCTACAAAACTAGGGCCTGTAGGACCTGCCTTGTTGATAGTGTTGTTAGGGCAGAGCAGCGCTTTATTATGGACAGACATCTCCCCATCTTAGCTACTGTTGTATCAACATGTTATGACCATGACAGTTTACAATCCAGAATTACTCCAAGCAGTTTAGTTACCTCAACTTGCTCAATTTCCACATTATTCATTAGAATATTTAGTTGAGGTTAAGGGTTTGAATGATTAGTCCAAAATACAATGCTTTTAGTTTTTTAAATATTTGACTAATTTATTCCTTGCCACCCATTCTGAAACAACTGCAGCTCTTTGTTAAGTGTTGCAGTAATTCTTCACTGATGTGTATAGTGTTGAGTCACCCGCATACATAGACATACTGGCTTTACTCAAAATGTCATGTCGTTAGTAAAGATTTTAAAGAGTAAGGAGCCTAGACAGCTGCCCTGGGGAATTCCTGATTCTACCTGGATTATGTTGGAGAGGCTTCTATTAAAGAACAACCTCTGTTCAGTTCGACAGGTAACTCTTTATCCACAATTTTGCAGGAAGTGTAAAGCCATAACACACGTTTTTCCAGCAGCAGCCTATGATTGATAATGTCAAAAGCCGCACTGAAGTCTAAGAAAACAGCCCCCACAATATTTTTATCATCAATTTCTCTCAGCCAATCATGAGTCATTTGTGTAACTGCTGTGCTTATTGAATGTCCTTACCTATAAGCATGCTGAAAGACTGTTGTCAGTTTGTTTACTGTAAAATAGCATTGTATCTGGTCAAACACAATTTTTTTCTAAATGTTTACTAAGTGTTGGTAATTGGTTGTCTATTTGAGCCAGTAAAGGCAGCTTTACTATTGTTGGGTAGCGGAATGACTTTTGCTGCCCTCCAGGTCTGCGGGCACACACTTTCTACATTTACATTTACATTTAAGTCATTTAGCAGACGCTCTTATCCAGAGCGACTTACAAATTGGTGCATTCACCTTATGACATCCAGTGGAACAGCCACTTTACAATAGTGCATCTAAATCTTTTAAGGGGGGTGAGAATGATTACTTTATCCTATCCTAGGTATTCCTTAAAGAGGTGGGGTCTCAGGTGTCTCCGGAAGGTGGTGATTGACTCCGCTGTCCTGGCGTCGTGAGGGAGTTTGTTCCACCATTGGGGGGCCAGAGCAGCGAACAGTTTTGACTGGGCTGAGCGGGAACTGTACTTCCTCAGTGGTAGGGAGGCGAGCAGGCCAGAGGTGGATGAACGCAGTGCCCTTGTTTGGGTGTAGGGCCTGATCAGGGCCTGGAGGTACTGAGGTGCCGTTCCCCTCATAGCTCCGTAGGCAAGCACCATGGTCTTGTAGCGGATGCGAGCTTCAACTGGAAGCCAGTGGAGAGAGCGGAGGAGCGGGGTGCCTTCTAGTAGGCTTAGACTGAAGATATGGCAAATAGGAGTGGCAATATCGTCCGCTATTATCTTCAGTAATTTTCCATCCAGATTGTCAGACCCCGGTGGCTTGTCATTGTTGATAGACAACAATTTTTTCACCTCTTTCACACTCACTTTACGGAATTCAAAATTACTTGTCTTTCATAATTTGGTCAGTTCTACTTGGATGTGTAGTGTCAAGATTTGTTGCTTGCATGTCATGCCTAAGTTTACTAATCTTGCCAATTAAAAAATAATCATAAAAGTAGTTGTTAGTATCAGTGGGTGTTGATGAATGAGCCATCTGATTCAATGAATGGAGCTGAGTTTGCATTTTTTGGCCCAGAATTTAATTTAAGGTGCTCATAGATTTTTACTATCATTCTTTAAATCATTTATTTGTTTCATAATATAGTACATTTTTTTCAGTTCAGAGGTTTGATGTATTGTGTCATTGTTTGTAGCTACATTGAATTACACATTGTACTGTGAAGGCAACTGTGAACTCATCAATGTGTCAAGATACTCAATATTAGGAAGGTGTTCCTAATGTTTAGTATACTCAGTGTATGTTTAAGTATGAACATATTACAAAATTGAGCATTTTCATAATTTCTACATGTTTATATATTTAAATATGGTGTGGAAATACATTTTGCCAGCATGCGGTTGAGCTAGTAAAATATATTTAATAAATATGTTGCCAAGTATTCTAATGACTTGAAAATGTTGCTAATTGATGAATGTCTGCCCATTGCAGACTCACAAGTTGATAGTTACCCTGTGGATAATGCAGAGAATCAGTGAAACAATTCCACACAAGATGAATAATAATTAGGGGTTAATGTTCATGAACACATGTTATATTAATTAGAAACTATCTAGCAAAATGACACAAAATACTAATTAGGTTGGCTGGGGTCTGTCAATAGACAGTTGAGGCTCCATACCAGAAGGATCCACTGCAGGAGGGAAAAAAATAGTATTTTTTTGCTAGAAATTACCTACTTAGGTAGCCAATCTGAACACCTGCTCTTTCCATGACAGACTGACCAGGTGGATTCAGGTGAAAACTATGATCCCTTATGTCACCAGTTAAATACACTTCATTTAGTGAATATGAAGGGGAGAAGACAGGTAAAAAAATGATTTTTAAGCCTTGAGACCATTTGAGACATGGATTGTGTGCCATTCCAAGAGTGAACGGGCAAGACAAAAGATATAAGTGCCTTTGAACGGGGTATGGTTGCAGGTGCAAGGCGCACCGGTTTGAGTGTGTCAAGAACTACAACGCTGCTGGGTTAACGCTCAACAGTTTCCCGTGTGTATTAAGTGGTTGAAAAAGTACCCAATTGTCATACTTGAGTAAAAGTAAATTCCCTCATAGAAAATGACTCACGTAAAAATGAGTCACCCAGTAAAATACTAAAAGTATTTGGTTTTAAATATACTTAAGTATCAAAAGTACATGTAATTGCTCAAATATACTTAAGTATCAAAAGTATAAATAATTTCAAATTCCTTATATTAAGCAAATCAGATGGCACCATTCTTTTTTTTTACCGATTAGCCAGGGCACGCTCCAACACTCAGACATTATTTACAAACGAAGCATGTGTTTAGTGTGTCCGCCAGATCAGACGCAGTAGGGATGACCAGGGATGTTCTCTTGATAAGTGTGTGAATTTAGACTATTTTCCTGTCTTGCTAAGCACTCAAAATGTAACAAGTACTTTTGGGTGTCAAGGAAAATGTATTTTTACTTAAGTACTTTACACCACTGGTATCAAGAATGGTTCACCACCCAAAGGACATCCAGCCAACTTGAGAACTGTGGGAATCATTGGAGTCAACACAGGCCAGCATCCCTGTGGAACTCTTTCAACACCTTGTGGAGTCTATGCCTTGGCAAATTGAAGCTTTTGCACCTCAAAATTAGGAAGGTGTTCCTAATGTTTGTATGCTGTGTATATTTCAATATATGTTTCTGTTTGGATAATATTTAGATGTTATTTGACAGTCTAAGTCTGAATATGAGTAATATGATTTAGTTGAATTGCCTTGAATATTGAATGGATAAATATATATTTTCTAATACAGTAGATGAAAAATTGTTGTTTTTTCCAGACGGTGGGTTCCAATTTGCCTCCTATTATGGCGATCACATGGTTCTGCAGAAGGCCCCAGAGAGGGCTGTGTTGTGGGGCTATGGACCCGATGATGGCGAGGTCACAGTCTTTCTATCAGGAGGACCAGTCACTAACAATGCACCTACTGTCAGTGTGGCTGCCGGTGAGTTATCTGATCCCAACAATGCCTTTAGTTTAGTGTGCCTATCCAGTCATGTCATGAAGTTGAGGATGAAATTAGCAGAATTTCAAAGAGGAAAGTTGATAAATCCCTAAACTCGTGACGTTTTTTTTCTAACAAATAACATTGTACAATAAAGGTGATGGTGACATCTGTAAGAATGAGGAAAAGAAAGAAAGCACTCAAATTGTTTGAAGTTAATTGTGCTCAGTGTCCCACTTTTTCTGCCTTGTATATGAAGAGATTAGTGTAACCTTCACTGATCCAAGGTTTTGGATCTCTTCCGAGGGAAATGGAGGACGACCCTTGTCCCAATGGAAGCTGGCGGTCCCTACAACTTGACTGCAGTCCTCCAGAACAACCACGGTATCACTCTCACAGACGTGCTGTTTGGGGATGTCTGGCTGTGTGGGGGACAGAGCAACATGGCTTTCACAACGTCTCTGGTGAAAACTGCATGATTCCAAACATTCCCTCTGAGACGACTCTGCAATGTTAATATAAATCTGGGTCTGCAGTTTTAATACATTTATATTTTAGTCATTTAGCGAACACTCTTATCCAGAGTGACTTAGAGTATTGAGTGCATTTTAATACCGGTCCCCCTTGGGAATCAAACCCACAACCACGGAGTTGCAAGCACCACGCTCTACCAACTGAGTTATACCATTATTATGTCTCGTCCTCAAGGTGTTCAATGTATCAGAGGAGCTAGCTCAGGTCTCCAAGTTCCCTCAGGTGCGGATTTATATGGCTGCCTTGGAGCAGAGCGACACTGAGCTGACTGACCTGGCTGGAGTGGAGGTGCCCTGGTCTGTCCCCACAGCAAGTATGGACAGGCTCATACAGTCTATTAGCTCAATTACATGTGAAATGTCATGCAAATGATAGCTGTCAGCCAACTGACTAAGTGAAATGGTATTAATACATTTAGTTGATAATGGGAATTAATCTTAAACCTCCTGAACACCTGTAGAGACATGGTCCTCCCCACGAGCACTCCAACACTGTGACCTGGACAGGATTAACGGGTAAGTGTACAGGGCCCCTAGAGCTATACTCTTGCAATAGAGATGTTTTTTAGGTATGCAAATTATTTAACTTTACTTAGGGATTGTAGATGGGTAGACAAGTGAATATTTTTGTCTTGTTTCTTTTGGACTGCGTTAAAAAATATCCTCTCACCTATGGTACTTGATATCAGTTGGACTATGTTATTTTCTTTTCATCCAGGTTCCCCATGCCATATACACCTTCAATGTATTTGTCTGTGTGGACTAACTCTGTGTTGTGGAATGCCATGATCCATCCACTTCTCAACATGACCATCAAAGGAGCTATCTGGTACCAAGGTAAAACAGCTTGGGGTCACATCTGTTTTCTCCCATCTTTTAGCATACAGTAACAGCGACATTAACATGTCTGACCTCTGACATGCCCGTAAGACATTTTCTTTGCTTCAGCTCTGAAGGTGTTCTCCCTAATTGATTGTAATAGACCGGATAGATTTTTATTGGCTTTATCAACAACTGCTCTCCTTTTTGTTCACCAAATGAAATCGTGACAAAACCTAATTCCCTGTAAATGTACGGTGGCAAGAAAAAGTATATGAACCATTTGGAATTACCAGGATTTATGCATAAATTGGTCATCAAATTTTGAATTTGATCTGATCTACATCCAAGTCACGACAATAGATAGTGTACTTAAACAAATAACACAAATTGTTGTATTTTTCTTGTTTATATTGAATACATCACTTAAACATTCACACTGTAGGTTGAAAAAGTATGTGAACCCCGAGACTAATGACTTCTCCAAGCTAATTGGAGTCAGGAGTCAGCTAACCTGGATTCTAATCAATAAGACGAGATTGGAGATGTTGGTTAGAGCTGCCTTGCTGATAACAAAACTCACAAAACGTGAGTCTGATATTCACAAGAAGCATTGCCTGATGTGACCCAACAAAAGAAGACCTAAGATTAAGAATTGTTGACTTTCATAAAGTTGGAAAGGGTTACAAAAGTATCTTTAAAAGCCTTGATGTTCATCAGTCCACAGTAGGACAAATTGTCTATGAATGGAGAAAGTTCAGCACAGTTGCTCTCTATTCTCCCTAAGAGTGGCCATCCTGCAAAGATGACTTCAAGAGCACAGTGCAGAATGTTCAATGAGGTTAAGAAGATTCCTAGAGTTTGAGCTAAAGACTTACAGAAATCTCTGGAACATGCTAACCTCTCTGTTGACGAGTCTACAATATGTAAAACACCAAATAAGAATGGTGTTCATGGGAGGACTCCATGGAAGAAGCCACTCCTGTCCAAAAACAACATTGCTGCACATCTGAAGATTGCAAAAGTACACCTTGATGTTCCACAGCGCTACTGGCAAAATATTCTGTGGACAGATGAAACTACAGTTGAGTTGTTTGGAAGGAGAAAAAAAGGCACAGCACAGCACACCAACATCAAAACCTCATCCCAACTGTAAAGTATGGTGGAGGGAGCATCATGGTTTGGGGCTGTTTTGCTGCCTCAGGGCCTGGACAGCATGCTATCATTGACAGAAAAATGAATTCCCATGTTTATCAAGACATTTTTCAGGAGAATGTCCACCAATTGAAGCTCAACAGAATTTGGATGATGCAGCAGGACAATAACCCAAAACAGAAATTAATCAACAACAGAATGGTTTTAAAAGAAGTGGTCCAGTCAGAATCCTGAACTCAACCCGATTGAGATGCTTTGGCATGACCTCAAGAGAGCAGTTCACACCAGACATCCCAAGAATATTGCTGCACTGAAACAGTTTTGTAGAGGAATGGTCCAAAATTCCTCCTGACCATTGTGCAGGTCTGATCCGCAACTCCAGAAAATGTTTGGTTGAGGTTATTGCTACCAAAGGAGGGTCAACCAGTTATTAAATTCAAGGGTTCACATACTTTTCCCACCCTGCACTATGAACACGGTATGTTCAATAAAGACATTAAAACGTATAATTGTATATATCTCTGTGCTCCGTTTTGTCTGCCTTTTTAATTTTTTTTTTTGACTTACTGATATTTGTTTAAGCAGACTGTTTGTCTATTGTTGTGATGAAGATGAAGATCAGATCAAAATGTATGACCAATTTATGCAGGAATCCAGGTATTTCCAAAGGGTTCACATACTTTTCTTGCCACTATATAGCATCATAAGAATCACTACATTGCTTTGACAATATATCACTCCAGGATGTTATCCACTGTTGCTTATGCTGTTATGTTGATTCTGTCTATATATTTATCCTGAGGTCTCTACGTATAGAAAGGCCTCCTTAAGTGAGGGATTTCCAAACATACGCTGGCACCAGACTGCAGACTATGGCTTTGCTCCCAACCTGCGTATGAAGAACACATTCATGGCTGTTGCTATGGACTTAGGAGATGAAATGTCTCCTTTTGGCAGGTAAGTAACAATCATAGAATGGATACCACAGTATTTGGTAAGCCTGTACTCGCAGGGCGTGGCCTATAGACTGTCTCTAGGGGCGAGAGCTGTGGCTTATGGGGAGGAGGGCGTCTCATTCCAATGACCAGTATATCAACATGATTTATAACCAGAGAATCTTGGTCACTTAATCCAAATATATATTTCAAGTCTGATTGCTGTACTTGTAATGTGTATTAATTAAGTTATGGTGTAGTGTTTCTACCAAATATGAACAGGATGAGCTGGATCAACTGGGTCTGAATTCTTTCTTTGTTATAGTCAGCAGCACGGCATGCTGTCATGCAGGCCTTTCCACCTTGATAAAAGGTGTGGGTCCCAGCTCCCATACTGCAGTGGGGCGTTAGCGCCATCCTAGTGTCCACGAATTACTGTTCCCTGAACAATGTAGCCGGCCTGCGCTACGCATGGAGGGACTGGCCTTGTGACTAAGGCATGTCCTGTTTACAGTGCTGATGGGGTTCTACCTGCACCTCCCTTCACTCTAAACCGCTGGCCGGACAAGCAGTGAGACGAGACCCCCCTCCTAGAAACAGATTAGTCAACCCAAATGGGTGGGAAATTTGTTTTTGAATGATACCATATGAGAAATCATTAACAATCATTATTACCTTGTTCTATTATTTGATGATAGTAAAATGAAAAAAACGTTCAGGACTGGATACAGCCCTTAGCCTTGGTATATTGGCCATATATCACAAACCCCCAAGGTGCCTTAATGTTATTATAATCTGGTTACCAATGTAATTAGAATAGTACAAATAAATGTTTTGTCATAGCCGTGGTATTCCATTCAGCATTCAGGGCTTGAACCACCCATTTTATAGTACTAACTACAGTGGTACATACAGGGGCCAACTTGATGGTCAGATCAACTTTCTTTCACATGATAACAACAACAACAACAACAACAACATACATTGATTGTTTAAATTGAAGAGAACATGATTCCGGTAGTCTCCTCTTCTTGGTTCCTTCCAGAACTGTCAATGTCAGTAGAGACGCAACTGGTCCTATTGAGAACTTCCACACAGGCGTCACCAGGCTTTCTAGAGCAGTGGTGTATTGGAGGGTAAATGCCATTTAATTTATTTTGCACAAGCATTTACCCACCGATCACAAATAAATGCATTGAAAATATATGGAGCATTACTTTATTAACCGCAAAGGGTGATCACCGTTTACCAGTATTTTCTTTTCCACTACTTCACTGGTCTGGATGTTGAGGAGGAACAGATCAGTGGCTGAAGTAAGATGTAGATGGTTGCAGGGTGGGTGAGCTCAGAAGATGCTGGTGAGAGGAACCAGGTGATTGTGGAGTCATGCCTGGGGAAAGAAGATGGGACTGAGTGGTTGAAATCAGATCTTGACTGAGGATAGTTGACCCATAATATCATTGCTTTCTATTTCTGATAGCAGACAACTTCATACAACAAGAATAATAAACAAAGGCCATTATATGTTAAATGCTGAGCCTAGGGGGTGTACAGGTAGGTAGAGAAAGTATGGCAAACTGCTCGGCCTCACCTACTAGATTGTCCCCCCTGATGCTGTCATCAAAGCCCTGGTGTCTCTGGTATGCCTCAAAGCTGACAGAGGCATCGTCTTCAGACAGGCTGTGTGGAACCTGGCCGTCGCCTGGACGACACACCTCGAAACGGATCCACTGATAACTACAAGGACATATCACACCAATAAGCAGCACATAAGTCGTTCAGCTACATGTACACTAGCAGATATGAGAGAGCATATTAAAGGTCAGTTCATCTGAAAAAGGAAATGCACCAATTGCAATCTCCACAAAGATAATGTGCAATGTTCAATTAATTTCCTGTGAGGTAGATGACATTATACTTGAGTACTAGAGACGCACTTGCTGCACTTGCGTGCTCCTGGGCAGCTCTGGATCAGGTTCTGGATGGTGGGGTGGGAAAAGCCAAAGAAGTCTGCTCCTGAAGGCACAATGGGTGCCACCGGTTTCGATCTGTAGGGGTATAGTTGTAAGATAATGAGAGAAAAGTTATACAATGAAATGCATCCACTGATTCTATAAGCCAGTCTGTACAGCAAGCAGGTACCTTAGAGCACCAATGGCCTTCAGCAGGTTGGAATGGCAGGTGAGGGCAGAGGAGGCAGCTATGGCATTCTGAGGGTCTTCCTCAGGCACTATCTCAAACTGGGAGAGGGGAGATGGTTTGATAAGGAAAACACTCCTCACAAAAACACAAGCTGTCTCACAGCACCTATTTGACTTACTTAACACTTGACTTCATAATGTTTTATAGCTCCATTAGTGCGAGTGTACCTGTGGGCCACCACCCCCGTCCTTAATCTGGCAGGTGTACAGGCACTGCTGATCAGGGCTCTTCATGCTGGCGAAGAAGCGTGTGCTACAGTAACCCACTGGGTAGATGGCACACTGGTCATGGAACAGCATCCTGTCTGTGATAATCTGGAACAGAGAAGGACATCATTCATTATTCTCTAGCCACTGATCTGAGAAGTCATGGGCTGTGTCCCAACAGTCTTAAATAGCCTCTCCTGGTCTCCTTTCATTGACACTGATCCTGACCAACATAAGGGAGGGCAATATGGTGGAAATCTGTTCAGTACTTTCAACAAATGGTTATGCAAGTGAGGAGACAAGGAAAGGAGAACAATGTAAGATAAGTTGGACAGTGTTGATAAAGAGCAAATGTGAAGCATTATGTATGAGTTGAGACACAGACCTCCCCTAGACTGTACACAGTCAGACCCCCCAGTACTATGGGGAAGACAGGACGTCCTGAGGAGTCCAGGGCGATGGGCTGAACCAGCTTACGAGACCCCGCGTCAGCAAGCTTCCGCTTTTTTGACATTCTTTTTGGACCTGAGGAAAATGTATTTATGGAGTCAAAGAAAATACTGTGCTACCCATCATTACAAGACATAAGAATCTGTCTTATCTACAGGTAGGCTGGTATAAACATGGCTCTACCCACCGTCCTCTTTCCCATTCTCCCTGCCTCGTTCCTTCTTAGGCTTCTTAGGAAGGCCCTCCTCTGCCCCAGAGGTCAGGTTATGACCCACAGGCAGGACTGACGCCCCCGTTGGGATGGAACTGAAGGTCACAGGGGGGTGAGAGCTGGTAGTAGCAGCGGTGAGCAGCTCCCCCTCTGACACAGACTGGTACTGCAACAGCGATTTCAGTAAGAACCTGGAAAACAAAGCACAAGAGATGCCCGATTAGACAACAAAAACTGTTTTCAAAGTACCTGTCAATCAGTGTCCCAAAGTTTTTAAATGCATCAATATAACACAATTAAACTCACCTGCGTTCCTCTTTTGCTCGCACAAACTTCTCCTCTAAGTGGGCAACTTCATCACAGAGAGCCGCATTCTCCTGTGGGATATTCAGTTAGTGACTTCAGCCCTCAGCCAATAATACCAGTCTACTACACATCTCCAACATTTCTCTTCCATACATCTACGTTTTATGGGGGACATATGTAGCATCTGAACACATTGTGTTACAGAAATAACTTCATACTGATTCAAGTGATTGTCTTTAGTATGTAGAGTACTCACAAAAATCATGGCCAGTGCTGCTTTGCGTAGTCTGAGGTACTTTAGTCTGTACTTTTCGTTCTGGTTCTTGCGTGGGCCTTTCTTGGTCTTGGGCCTGGTCTCAGAGAGACCCGTGGGGGAGGGGAAGGGAGGCAGAGAGGCTGCAGAGCCAGAGCTGGAGAAGGTTGACTGGGGGGGAGACCCCATGAAAGACTGGGTGGTGAAGGACTGTAGAGCCTGCTGCCCCTCATCATCTGTCTGTGGACGGAGAGAGACCAAACTCAGTGGGCATTGCATCATAACACCACATTCAAATACTAGTGGCAATGTAGGCCACGATCCACATCATATGATTGTGCATACAATGACAATGTTATGTGGATGAGGTATATCTGGAACAGTAACTGATACAACGCAAAATGAAAACTGTGACAAAGCAAAGTAACATGGCTACAATGACTATATAAGGACAAAAATTATAATCTTAATTATCCAAACACATTGATCTTCCACTGCACTCTCCTAAATTTCTATATTTGTCAGATCAGCAGTGATAGAATTGAACTAAAGGGATTTCTTCTGACATCCTTTGCATAATGATAACTTACCAACAGTGCAAAGACTCCATTTCTGTTCTCAATCCTCTTGAATCTCCTGCTGCCTTTCTGTGTCTGCAACATAGTGGGATACTAAGGCCAAGGCTAGGTGTTGGGGAACTGACAAATGTCTTAAGGGTCGGTCTCACTGTTGTAACCTTGAATGACTAAGATCTAGCCTGTGTTAACTGCTACTTAAGAGCATCATGATGAATGTTCTAATCCTGGCACACTATAGCAGAGAGCGCAATCTCATTCTCTCTGGTTCAAGGCACAGGCCTTTGATGTGCAAACCAGTCCTACGTTCAACTAATGGCCTTTCTTTCAATAACAAAAGGAAGGGAAAAGCAATAGAGTGAAATGATATGCAGAAAGCAAAAAAAAATGTTTTTTTTTTCTAATACTGAAACATCCACTTCGATAATGTACAGCAGAAATAACGAAAAAAAAGTGAACTGCTTAATTTATAGTGGCCTTGGTGTGGAGTCGATTGGAATACAGCAGATAAAATGGAGATGCTATGAGCTTTGGACCCATCACAGCCATTGAAGTGTCTCATTAGTCTTACCTCACGGTACATGACAGCCTCAAGGCTCGACTTCGCACTGTCCAGAAATAGAATATAAATGTGGTTATGGGCAGTTGAGGAATGATTACTGGGAATATCATTCTGTTGATCTATCAGGAATATTTTTGAAAGTTTAAAATACGTTTTTTTTTTTTATGGATGCAGTTGATGCATTTTGTCTGTCTTTAAAATGCATTGTATATCTATAGAATTGATAATGTTGTACTGTACTTGGACTGAACCAATCCCCTGTCAATGATTTGCTGTTTGATCTCCTTGATGTGCATTGGGCGTCCAGCTGCCTCCAGTACAATCTGGAAAAGAGCAGACTGTTGTATTGCTGATGTATTTCACGGACAGACAGCAATCCGATTTTAAATGTCAACATGGTACATACAGTAGCCTACAGACAGGGCTGTGTTTTAAAAAAAATACTGTACCTGCGCAGCATCAAGCCATGTGAGATTGGGCTTGTCTGCAACATCGTTAGGTGGTTCACTGTGGAAAAAGAATGAATAGACATTAATATTTAGGTAGACAATTTTAGACAAAGCAAATAAATATTCACGTAAGAGACTTATCCTCATATCATACTAGCAGAAAGACCCAACATTATCTTTCCTGTGCAGTGGCAGCCTATTTGTCCTCCCACATACAACAGAATAAGGACGTGTGTGTGCATGCTGTTCATTTGGCACTGCTTACCTCTCTAGAGCCTCTGCAGCTCCTGCCAGGCTGGCCATGTTGTCCAAGGCAGGGAAGAGAGAGTAGTTTCCCTGTCCGTCTGGCTCCATCTCTGACTCAAAGTTGGACAGTGTGTTCAGTGGGTCCATAGGTGAGAGAGGAGTTCCTGTGGTCGGGTTTCTGCTCGTTGAGGGCTGGAACAAAACGTAAACACACATCCAAGAACTCTTCATCTAGATGATTTTGTAGAACATAGCTACTGCCTGGGAAAATAAGAAGAGGCATGAGGATGTTTTGGAAATGAGCTCGACGGCGCATGAGCAGCTACTACCAGCTAGTTCGCTATCAATGATCGCAGGCGAGAGGTTTGTATTAAGTAGATAACTCAGCAGTTAGCGCGAATGAACGTTTGTACGAGTATACGTTATATTTTGCAAAAACTTACCCCACTCCTGTCAATTCGTGCTTGCTCTTTTCCGTGAATCATCGGAGAACCCTGAAGCACTTCTTCGCTTGTCTCCATTGCATTGTTTACATAACTTACACGTTGTAGCAAAAGCTTGACGCTAGCAAACAAACACGTTTCCCGGAGAGTATGTTTGTTAATGTTTGTTTCTAATCTCAACAATTACTACGATGGAAGTTTTGCAAAAATCCAACAACGCGTTGTGCAGCCGACTTGTTTTTATCGCCTGAACTATTTCAGAAAACTGACGGAAACTACGCTTCGGAGGTATTAAAACGAGCACCATGTCTTTCCTGTCATTAAATTGCTTTTTTTTAGATTTGGGAAATGTAGTTCTTTATGCAGCATGTTGTCAACAGATAACGTGCTCAAGTATGCTGTATCTGTAGTTGGAACTGAGTATAAGCTACGTTCACAATAATACTAAACAATATTTGTATCAATTGCATTTATTTTATGATACATGTTTTATCAATGAACATCTCGAATCTTGCTCTCCGACAACAGATATGATCAAATGAGAAACAAACAAGTGCCAGAAGTCCTGTCTATGCCAGAAGGTACAGTAAACATGTCGATTCACACAACATCTGACTTTTATTTGAATCCCTAGGCTATGCTGACAGGAGTTTGACATTAATGAAGAAGTAGACGAACAACCCTTGATCTATTACACACATACCCAACAGTTATATGCACGTAATTTGATATATATCAAATACAGCAATCACTTATTTATTACATTTCAACTTTATTTTGACAGGGAGTCATGCTGAGACCAAGGTCTCTTTTAGAGATGAGCCCATACACATATTCATATTTATGGATGAATATCAAAGTAGACATACACTCTATAACAGCTTTCCTTTGTTTCGTAGTGATAGACAAGCAAGAAACACAGCGAGCTCCTTGGTCTTCATATTGCCACTTGCTCAGTGGTGGTGCCCCTTGCTTAGTGGTGTTGCAGACTTTAGGGCTATTCAGAACACGTTTATATATACTGAGATCATGTGACACTTAGATTGCACACAGGTGCACTTTATTTAATTAATGTGACTTCTGAAGGTAATTGATTGCTCCAGATCTTATTTAGGGGCTTCATAGCACAGGGGTGAATACATATGCACGCACCAATTTTCAGTTTTTAATTTTTTAGATTTTTTGAAACAAATTAGTTTTTTTTCATTTCACTTCACTATTTTGGACTATTTTGTGTATGTCCATTACATGAAACTCAAATATAAATCCATTTAAATTACAGGTTGTAATGCAACAAAATAGGAAAAAATGCCAAGGGGGTGTCACGAATAACTAGGAGTGGTGGGTGTGGAGTCAGGCGCAGAGAGCAATGCTTCCAATGCCTACGAACAGGGAGAGGACAGTACTTCCCCCTAAGACCCCGCACCGTCCTCTCAATTCCCGGATGACCCGAGGAGGGTAGCGTGTGGTCCCACCGGATCCATTTGTCACGATGCCAATAATATTGTCACGAACACCAAGCGGCACGTACTTCCGGCCCGCTGGACACTGTGGTGGCATGGGTTCTAACCGTGATGCCCGCGTCCACCTCCCATACCACCAGTGCCAACAGACATGATGCCGGTAGTATGGGAGTAGGATCGGTGGACCGCTCCTCGGTATCATAGAGACGGGACAGCGCGTCGGCCTTAGTGTTAAGGGAACCTGGTCTACATGAGATGGTGACTCCTGGGAAGTGCTGCGTTTACCTGGAGGTTTATCGCACAATCCCCTCGTCGATGAGGTGGTAATTGGGTCGCCCTCTTTTTACAGAAAGCGATAGCCAAATCGGCATATTCAGAGGGGATGCACACAGTGGAAACCTGGTCTGGACTCTCCACCGTCGTTGCACCGATGGAAACTCCTATAAACCTACCTGAACACTCCTCTGACCACCCCTTTAGAGCCCCCTGTTTCCATTAAATCTTAGGATTGTGAATAGCCAACCAGGGAACCCCCAGCACCACTGGAAATGCAGGAGAATCAATGAGGAAGAGACTAATCCGCTCCTTATGACCCCCGTGCATTACCATGTCCAATGGAACCATGGCCTCCCTTACCAGCCCTGACCCTAACGGTCGACTATCTAGGGAGTGCACGGGGAAGAGTTGGCCTAACTGCACCAACAGAATCCCTAACCTATGAGCGAACCCACGGTCCATAAAACTCCCAGCTGCACCTGAATCGACTAGCCCCTTATGCTGGAAGAGGGGGAAAACTCAGGAAAAGAGATTAGTACAAACATATGACCAACAGGGAGCTCTAGGTGAGTCTGGTGCTGACACACCTGGTGTGTCCGAGCAGTGCTCTGCCTGCCCTCTCGACTCCCAGACGAGCTCCTCCAGCACCGATCGGCAGTGTGCCCTCGCCGACCACAACTGGTGCAGGAGGAGACTCCTCCTCCGGTTCTCCTAGATGCAGCACCCCCTAACTCCATGGGTGTTGGAGCGGGAGTGCTGGGGGGTGGAACAAACAGACCCGCCCTGGACGCGCACGAGCAGCTAGCAGGTTGTCCAGTCGGATTGACATGTCGATGAGTTAATCTAGGGTGAGGGTGGCGTCCCGACAAGCTATCTCCCAGCGGAGTTCCTCCCGGAGGCTACACTTATAGTGGTCCATCAGGGACCTGGCAGCCGTTCCTTCATACTTCCTCGGGGGCGCGAGCCGAAGAGCGCTGGGTCCGGACGCCACCAGAGAAGTTGGTAGCGCAGGCTGAGGAGGAGCTGGAGATGAAGTAGGGAGGCCGTTCCTCTGCCATCTGTCCATTCTCTCCATCATCTGATCCATCGCCGTCCCGATCCGGTGTAGGATGGATGTGTGATGGAGGACACGCTCTTCCATGGATGTGAGAGGGGGCGCAGCTGCTCCTGCTGACTCCATGGCTTTTGGTGCGGGTTTCTGTCACGGATAGCTAGGAGTGGTGGGTGTGGAGTCAGGCGCAGAGAGCAATGCTTCCAATGCATACGTTTATTAAGCTGGGTTTAGCCAACAAACAGGCAAAAATACCAATAAACAGGTATGTCCCCAAAACCAGGGAAAATAACAGACAGCAAAAAACGTAAGCAAAACAATTCACTACTGATAGTGAGAATAAGCCCGCACAAAAACAGGTGGGCCCTGGAAGTTTAAATAGGCCATAATTAACAACAAATAAGTAACAGGTGAAAACAATCAAGACAAAACTAACAGAAAAAAAAGGGAAGCGGTGGCAGCTAGTAGACTGGTGACGCCGAGCGCCGCCTGAACAGGGAGAGGAGCCACCTTCGGTGGAAGTCGTGACAGGGGGTGAATACTTTTGCAAAGCACTGTATTCCCCACTATTTGTCACCTGTGGAAATATGAGACAAAGGAAATACTGTTTGTACAAGAGAGAGTTTGGGAGTGGGAGTACACAAATCAAATTTAGCTGTCATTTTTTGTGCTTTTGACATTCCTGTCATTACTGTACCTTCAAACAGATGTACCACATATTTAGCTGGGAATTCATAGGCAGCATCGACATAGTTAATCTGAGCCCATCTCGAGATCACTTTAGTCAGCCTAATTCCTTGGACAGCCGTGCTCTTCAGCCAGTAGTACCTATAATGACAGAGAATCAGCTTGAAACACAGGTTGCAATCATACAGGCCTTTTCTTACAAGATAATGATACAATTGTCTTGCATTGGAAATGTTTGCAAGGATCCAACTCACCCATTTTTGAAGAAGTACAGTTCTCCCCTGATCGAGGAGACTGCTTCAAACACCAGGTCCCGGTTGCACTGCTCGTCTTTGGGGTTGGGTCTGGAGTCTGGCTTGGGGTTCTCTGTTGGCTCCTCGGGTTCTGGCTCTGGTCCTGGTTTGGGTTCTGGCTTGGGTGTAGGCTTGAGATGAGGTGTACAGGTACCTTTAAGGTAACACACACCACACAAACATGTAAATAGGATTCCATAAAGATAGTAATAAAAACACATGTAGTGAACAGAATTATTCTATAGAAATGTTGACAATGTGTTTGATTACCATAGAGGGCATGGACCCCACGTCTGTCATCATCAGGCAGTGTGTATCCATTGTATTTACATACTGATAGGTGGGGAACATCAGAGCTCTCCTGTCCCTGGAGTGGTCAAGTCCCAGAGCGTGGTCAAACTCATCGGCCGCCACCAACTGCAGATTCACTTCTGAGGACAACATTACATGTGAGTCTGTTGAATAAGTGAATTGGGCAACACTGTGTTTTAAATATTGTTGTGTGTTCAGATGGTCACCCCGCTAGCTCATTGTCCAGGTTTCGTCGTCATCAAAGTGTGTGTCCCGTCCAGGGGAGTTGGTAAGGGATAAGACACCATTCTGCCATCAAAAGGATAGAAGTCCCCATGATCTGTGTTTGGACAAGCGAGATTTAAGATATTTTGTCAGTAGTGTATAGAGATGGTATTGAATCCATGCCATTGTGATAGTCCATACTCACATCAACCCTTGAAGAGGATCATGATGTCGGCAGTGTCAGTGTGGATCTGTTTGAAGTCTTGAGGGATTATATCACTGTAGATTTGGAAGGCCTAGGCTATAGTTGCATCTACATCACTCTGCCTTGGGTCTGGTGTGTACTGAGTGATTCTGTTAAATACAAGTCATTCAGCACTCACTCATTGACATTACCTGATAAGTAAAAGGGACCCATTCTACTCCTGCAGTGCAATCTAGGCATTGCACAATGACCCAGGCTGGGTAACAACGGATTTGACATTTCAGCAGATGATCAACAATTATCCATGAATACCATATTATTTTCCTTGACTTTAGCTGTCAAACTTAATGCACTTAAAGAGCTTTTACTATACCTGTAGGTGACAGTGCTCTTCTCCCATTTTTGTTTCCTGTGGAAGTGTCTATATCTGCTGATGTCAGACACTCCACACATGGACTCCTTCATCACCTCCAGAGTGCCTGCATGGCCTCCAGGCTCTTGTGAGGCTTGATAATGCTAATATGATTTTGGCAACCCCACATCTGTGTAGTATTGAGACATGGTGTATTGAGACCTGGTGTAGGAGGAGGATAAGAGACAACATTATAACCTATCATGCCTATTAGGACTCTCATGCAAAACAGTACAAGCATAACAAGTGGGCTAACAAGTATTTTCTCGCCTCAATCTGAGATAATACTGACAATACGGATAGCAACACACTGAGCCAAGCGATGCTAAATTACCCCAGCAACTGTCTCGTCGTCCTCTGGTGATGTCTGGACCTCTGGAGTGCTGGTGGGGGCAGCCTGACACAGACCCAAACAGGCCAGAAACAGGACCGCGGAACCCGTAGAAAGACCCATAATTTACAAACCTGTGGTAATGCAGAGAGGGGAGACCCTCTCTTTCTCTATCACCCTGCCCTGTCCACACTCTCTTTTATATGATCCCTAATAACCTGTGGTGTACATGGTTCCAATCAGAACATGAGTGAGATGCCAAGGTCGGCTTTGTGCTGTTGAACATTGCTGTAAAGGTTAGGACATGCCCCTATTCTCAAGGAAGAGGGATCGTCCTCCTAATAACATTTTTGGAGGTGGTGCGTAGAGTTTGGGGTGATTGTTGGGGTGAGGTTTATGGCATACTGTAGGTACACATTGTCAGTGGTTAGTTTGAATATTTTTGATCAGTCAATGGAAGCACATCTATTAACATTCAAACTTCTAAGATACCACTGGGATTTAAGTGAACTGGCCTTGAAGATGGTTGCTTGATGATGTAATTTAACTTCTTGCAACACTGTCATCAACATTCAACTGGTGAGTTATCTTGGTTCATGCAAGGTGGCGTGCTTCTCTGGATAAGAGTGTCTCCTAAATTACTTCTGTAAGTACTATTCCATTTCATGAAGGAGTGTAGGGTCACGTCTAGTGTCTTTGACAGATATGTTAGCAGCCCAGCAATGCATTTGCTAGTATTCGACTCAGCTCCCGGTTCTGTCTGTAGTCATAGTTGTATGCCTTTTTTCCACTGAAGAGGTAGATAGTACCTGTTGATGAGAAAACATGATAGTGTTTTGTTAAAGTGGGCCTAGTAATCAAGATAACACAAATGTGTCAGGATTTCAAAATGTATGCAATTGAAGGCAAGGTGACATGGCAAACTGTTTTATAATAATATAATATAATATAATATATGCCATTTAGCTGACGCTTTTATCCAAAGCGACTTACAGTCATGTGTGCATACATTCTACGTATGGGTGGTCCAGGGAATCGAACCCACTACCCTGGCATTACAAGCGCCATGCTCTACCAACTGAGCCACAGAAGGACCACTTATATAGGTTTTATAGGCTACCTTGTAACTCAAATGCAGCATCAACTCTCCTCCCAATACCTGGCCAGTCTGATGAACGTCTGTGTTCATCGTATCTATACATTGTATAAAAAATAAACATTGAACTTATAAGTGATGTATTGCTTATGTGCAGTTGCTTTCTAACATGTCTCATTGTTAAACACTAGATGGCAGGCTTTGCCTCTCAGGAGCTAGAATGCCTATTCATCAAACACTGCAACAGTCAAGACATACCAAAACAGTGGACGTTTGGAAACATGATACTTTCTGCAACAGAATACTGTATTATACTGTAATTACCATTCACTTTATGTTTGTCATTTACCCAAAAACATTGTGTTAGAGACTGTGTGTTACTTGTAGTAATCGTGTCCTATGAAGAATAAGGATTTTTCCATATTCACTGATATGAACAGCAGCCTCAATGTTCCTTACTCTGGCTGGGAATCCATAGTCATGTATGGAGCCAAAGTGGCTTTTCATCTTAAGCTGTCAAACCACCCAGTACGTAGGACCTGAAACACAGAGCACCTCCACTGGAACACTATGAAAACCATACCACAAGAACTGCCAGATGGCAATAAGCTTTGTGAGCTTCTTGCATGAGGTGTGACAATTTTGACATGGGGCTATAATTTAGGTCCAGTTGTTCTTTGAAACAGTTTTCTGTTTCAAATCTAGCCTTGTCATGCTGTGAGGCCTAAGTGAGGCCTTTGAGGCGATCAGACTGCACATTACCAGTGAAGACATATGCCACGCCTTTGGCAGGGATGTCATTGGCCGCACCCACAGGAGAGTTGATGCTGGGAAAGTATGTGCTGTTGGGGCCCTCTCTCAGACGGTTCCAGTATGTTGTCCATGTTGTCCTCAACCACATGTACCTGGAAGGAAACAAACCGCTGTGTTGGGGCAAATAAGAATTTATACTATAAAAATCATATTGCATAATTCTAACCTCCTTCACATGTTTTTTAAAGAGAACTATCTCCTTCCCGAACACTGCCACTGCATCAACAGAGAAGTTGGGATCACACTTCTTAGGAAGGTTAGGTGGATCCTGTTTTCTGACTGTCTTGCCTTGGAAATAAAAGCAGTCTCCAATGTTTAGATAGAAATCCACCAAAAATGGACCATGTGATAACTATGGTGATTTCAACTCAACTGCTGGATTACCAGCGTGTCACCTCATGGCAGTGTGTACTGTGCTCCATTTTAATACTTGTAGTTGGGGTACATGAGAGATGAGGGGTCTTTGGAATGGGAGAGACCAAGGGAGTGGCCTGACTCATGGGCTGCAACAGTGAACAGGTTGTAACCTAAAACAGCATCCAATGAGAAATGTTTTATTTCTCTATAATCATATTTGAAATCCTATTTTATTGTGTTTTATAAAAACAATTCAGATCCTCATGTTATGCTTGGAGCAGTGGCCCTACCTAGCTTGCAATGCCCCATTGTCCAGATTTCATCCTTGTCAAAGTGCACGTCTCCCCCCATGCACTCCCTTGGCTTGAAGGCGTCAGCCTGAACACCTGTGGGGCCATCAAAGGGAAAGAGGTTTACATGAGCTACGATGGATAGATGGAGAGAGATTTTCTAACAGTCATCTACCTGGAAACTGGCTCCAGTAAGTATATAACTATAGCGCAATTAAAATCTCACATGCAGCCACACACATTCTCTACCACCTCTATTAGAAACTACACTGAACTGAACAGAGACTGATTTAGGGTCAGAATACACTTTCTTGTGAAGGAGAGGACAATGTCTGCCTTGTCGTGGTAGACATTGATGAATTTCAGTGGGGCCGCCCGTATTACTCCAGATTTTCAGGGCCAAACGGAATGAGGTATCCACCTCTTCCCTTGTAAGGTCAGGGGTGTACTAAGCAATCCTGCTTGTCATTGGCACACAGACAACACAGAAAAGCATGAAGCAACCTGAACGAAATATGACTAGTTATATCCAGTGAGCTGGTAATCTATTGGCAGGTATTGATTATTGCAATTCAGTGATGAAACAAAACTGTGAAGTTATGATAACTTTGTTAATTTTGTGGATTATGTAATTCGTCTTATACACTGAATGTACAAAACATTAGGAACAGATTCCTAATATTGAGCTGCACCCCCTTTACCCTCAGAACAGCCTCAATTTATCGGGGCGTGGACTCTACATGGTGTCGAAAGAATTCCACAGGGATGTTGACCCATGTTGACTCCAACTCTTCCTACAGTTGTGTCAAGTTGGCTGGATGTCCATTGGGTGGTGGACTATTCTTGATACACACGGGAAACTGTTGAGCGTGAAAAATCCTGAAGCGTTGCAGTTCTTGAAACACTCAAACCGGTGCACCTGGCACCTACTACCATACCCCGTTTAAAGGCACTTATATCTTTAGTCTTGCCCATTCACCCTCTGAATGGCACACATACACAATCCATGTCTCAATTGTCTCAAGGTTTAAAAATCCTTCTTTAACTTGTTTCCTCCCATTCATCTACACTGGTTGAAGTGGATTTAACAATTGACATCAATAAGGGACCATAGCTTTCACCTGGATTCACCTGGTCAGTCTGTCATGTTCCTAATATTTTGTACACTCAGTGTAATTCCCTGCAGTTAAAACATATGAAAGTCTGTTTTGGGAAGTGACAGTGCTTTTGGAAATTATTCAGACACCTTGACTTTTTCCACATTTTGTTACATTACAGCCTTGTTCTAAAATGTATTTAAAAAAAATAAAACCTCAGCAATCTACACACAAAACCCCATAATGACAAAACGAAAACAGGTTTTTAGAAAGTTTTGCACATTTATTACAATTAACAAACAGAAATAGCTTTTTTACATAAGTATTCAGACCCTTAGCTATGAGACTCGACATTGAGCTCAGGTGCATCCTGTTTCCATTTACCATCCTTGAGATGTGGTAAATTCAATTGATTGGACATGATTTGGAAAGGCACACACCTGTCTATATAAGTTCCCACAGTTGACAGTGCATGTCAGAGCAAAAACCAAGCCATGAAGTCGAAGGAATTCGAGGCACACATCTGGGGAAGGGTACCAAAAAAGTTCTACAGCATTTAAGGTCTTCAATGGAAGTAGTTTGGAACCACCAAGACTCTTCCGAGAGCTGGCCGCCTGGCAAAACTTTGCAATCAGGGGAGAAGGGCCTTGGTGAGGGAGGTGACCAAGAACCTGATGATCACTCTGACAGAGCTCTAGAGTTCCTCTGTGGAGATTGGAGAACCTTCCAAAATGACAACCATCTCTGAAGCAATCCACCAATCAGGCCTTTATGGTAGAGTGGCCAGACAGAAGCCACTCCTCTGTAAAAGGCACATGTCAGCACGCTCTGAGTTTGCCCAAAGGCACCTAAAGGCTCTCATACCATGAGAAACAAGATTTTCTGGTCTGATGAAACCAAGATTGAACTCTTTGGCCTGAATGACAAGCGTCACGTCTGGAGGAAACCTGGCACCATCCCTATGGTGAAGCATGATGGTTGCAGAATTTTTCATCTGCAAGGACGGGGAGACTAGTCAGAATCGAGGCAAAGATGAACTGAGCAAAGTACAGAGAGATCCATGATGAAAACCTTCTCCAGAGCACTCAGGACCTCAGGCTGGGGCAAAGGTTCACCTTCCAACAAGACAACGACCCTAAGCACACAGCCAAGACAAAACAGGAGTGGGTTATGGACAAGTCTCTTAATGTTTTTGAGTGGTCCCGCCAGAGCCCGGACTTGAACCCGATCGAACATCTCTCTCTGGAGAGACCTGAAAATATCTGTGCAGCAACGCTCGCCATCCAACCTAACAGAGCTTGAGAAGATCTGCAGAGAATGGGAGAAACTTTACACTGAGTAAAGGGTCTGAATACTTATTCAAATGTGATATATTTATACATTTGCAAAAATGTTTTTTAAAAGTTTTTGCTTTGTCATTATGGGTATTGTGTATAGATTGATGAGAGCAAAAAAACGATTTAATCGATTTTAGAATAAGGCTGTAGAATAACAAAATGTGGAAAAAGTCAAGGGGTCTGAACACTTTCCGAAGGCACTGTATATCTATATTCTGACAGATACCTAGAATATCAGTGGAGAAAAAGCCAAAAGATCAAATGTATTTCTTTATTTTACTAGTCGGGTTAATTAAGAACAAATTCATATTTACAATGACGGCCTGGCTTGAGGCAAAGGGCCTCCTGTGGAGCAGGAGGAGGGAAAAGAAAATGGTACAACAAGACGGACAGCACAGACAGAAGACACTTGTCAGCAGAAAGAAGAAGACATTGTGACTGCTAACACAAAACAGATAATAACATGTGCCTACCTGTAGGTGAAGGTGTGATTCTTCCACTGAGGCTGGTCAGGGTAAAAGCTGTAGTTTTCCACAACAGGCAGTACACACCTGTGCTTCCTCATCAGAGAGAGGGACTGGAGATCCAGTTTACCAGTCTTCTTCAGACTAAAGAAACCCTTCATCTCCCTGATCTTATCCTCCAGGGCTGAGGTTGAGGTGGCCCTCTTACTGCAGGGCAAGGGACCACTGCTGTGGCTCATGTGGTAGAACATCCTCAGGTACCTTATCAACCAGCTGGTTACTAACCAAATGCCCACTGATAGCAGGTCACTTCTCTTATATGGACAAATATGTCTTATTTGTCCTAAAGTAGGCAACATTTGAAGTTATCCAGAAAACAGCATTTGCTTGAGCTAAAGTAGTCATAACTTTTAGTTGTCCTAAAGTGCACCTGCTACTGTAGGTATACTCAACTTTTACCATTGAAAAACAGAAAATAACTAGAATTGCAATACCTGAGGAATTAGGCGAAACAATCAATGTACTCCAATACTGTTTTTTAACCATTTTCCAGAAGATTTTCAAAAGAGTGGATGAAGACACAAAACTCAGCCAATTCCATGTCCTCAGGCCTTGGCCATTGTTCCTTAGAGATGGGTAAAGTCCACTATAGATAGGAGCATGCTTAAGGTCTGGGGTGAATCACGTAGTTTCAAAGCCTTCAATCCTGCAGTTGCTGCCATTATTACCATGAGGTGTGTGGTAAGAATATATATACAGTGGGGCAAAAAAGTATTTAGTCAGCCACCAATTGTGCAAGTTCTCCCACTCAAAAAGATGAGAGAGGCCTGTAATTTTCATCGTAGGTAGAACACTTCAACTATGACAGACAAAATGAGAAAAAAAAATCCAGAAAATGCACCTGGCTACCTTGGTTAGCGTGCCCTGCGCCCGGCCCACCACAGGAGTCGCTGGTGCGTGATGAGTCAAGGATATCCCTACCGGCCAAGCCCTCCCTAACCCGGACGACGCTGGGCCAATTGTGCGTGCAGCTAGCTAGCTCACAGCTAGCTCACTTGGCACACAGTACCGAAGCTATCCCTGAGGCCCACCTCCCGGCCTACTCAGCTGTTCATCCGATCCCCACTCATACACGGCTGGAGCCCAAAACTCCACCGGATCCTTGCTGTAAACTCTGGACCTTGGCACCGGATCACCGCTGCTACCAATTGGCTATAGTGGCTGACGCCACTGCTACTAAGCCAGCACCAGTTAGCCGTGAGCCAGGCGCATTTCCTGGCTAGAAATGCCGTGTCGCCCGCGTGCTAGCGTAGTGGCGGCTTCCCTGTACCATCTACTGCTGCCATCTGGACACTATGATCACTTGGCTACATAGCTGATGCCTGCTGGACTGTCCATTAATCACGGTACTCCATTCTGTTTATTTATTTTTTATATGTCGGCCCCAGCCGCGAACTCAGGCTCTGTGTGTAGTTAATCCGACCCTCTGCCTAGTCATCACCATTTTACCTGCTGTTGTTGTGTTAGCTGTTGTTTTAGTTAGCTCTCCCAATAAATACCTGCAATTACTTTATGCCTCACTGTATGTCTCTCTCAAATGTCAATATGCCTTGTATACTGTTGTTCAAATTAGTTATCATTGTTTTAGTTTACAATGGAGCCCTTAGTTCCACTCTTCATACCACTGATACCTCCTTTGTCCCACCTCCCACATATGCGGTGACCTCACCCATTACAACCAGCATGTCCAGAGATACAACCTCTCTTATCATAACCCAGTGCCTGGGCTTACCTCCGCTGTACCCATACTCCACCATACCTCTGTCTGCACATTATGCCCTGAATATATTCTACCACGCCCAGAAATCTGCTCCTTTTATTCTTTGTCCCCAACGCTCTAGGCGACCAGTTTTGATAGCCTTTAGCCGCACCCTCATCCTACTCCTCCTCTGTTCCGCGGGTGATGTGGAGGTAAACCCAGGCCCTGCATGTCCCCAGGCACCCTCATTTGTTGACTTCTGTGATTGAAAAAGCCTTGGTTTCATGCATGTAAACATCAGAAGCCTCCTCCCTAAGTGTGTTTTACTCACCGCTTTAGCACACTCTGCCAACCCTGATGTCCTTGCCGTGTCTGAATCCTGGCTTAGGAAGGCCACCAAAAATTCTGAGATTTCCATACCCAACTATAACATTTTCCGTCAAGATAGAACTGCCAAAGGGGGAGGAGTTGCAGTCTACTGCAGAGATAGCCTGCAAAGTAACGTCACACTCTCCAGGTCCATACCCAAACAGGTCAAACTTCTAATTTTAAAAATGAATCTCTCCAGAAATAAGTCTCTCACTGTTGCCGCCTGCTACCGACCCCCCAGCTCCCAGCTGTTCCCTGGACACCATTTGTGAATTGATCGCCCCCCTATCTAGCTTCAGAGATTGTTCTGTTAGGTGTCCTAAACTGGGATATGCTTAACACCCCGGCAGTCCTACAATCTAAGCTAGATGCCCTCAATCTCACACAAATCATCAAGGAACCCACCAGGTACAACCCTAAATCTGTAAACATGGGCACCCTCATAGACATTATCCGGACCAACCGGCTCTCCAAATACACCTCCGCTGTCTTCAATCAGGATCTCAGCGATCACTGCCGCATTGCCTGTATCTGCTACGGGTCCGCGGTCAAACGACCACCCCTCATCACTGTCAAACGCTCCCTAAAACACTTCTGCGAGCAGGCCTTTCTAATCGACCTGGCCTGGGTATCCTGGAAAGATATTGACCTCATCCCGTCAGTTGAGGATGCCTGGTCATTCTTTAAAATGAACTTCCTCACCATCTTAGAGAAGCATGCTCCTTTCAAAAAATGCAGAACTAAGAACAGATATAGCCCTTGGTTCACTCCAGACCTGACTGGCCTCGACCAGCACAAAAACATCCTGTGGCGGACTGCAATAGCATTGAATTGTCCCCACGATATGCAACTGTTCAGGGAAGTCAGGAACCAATACACTCAGTCAGTCAGGAAAGCAAAGGCCAGCTTTTTCAAGCAGAAATTTGCATCCTGTAGCTCTAACTCCCAAAAGTTCTGGGACACTGTAAAGTCCATGGAGAACAAGAGCACCTCCTCCCAGCTGCCCACTGCACTGAGGCTAGGTAACACTGTCACCACCGATAAATCCATGATAATCAAACTTCAACAAGCATTTCTCAACGGCTGGCCATGCCTTCCTCCTGGCTACTCCAACGTAGGCCAACAGCTCCCCCTGTTACAGACCTATATCCATCCTTCCCTGCCTTTCTAAAGTCTTCGAAAGCCAAGTGAACAAACAGATCACAGACCATTTTGAATCCTACCGTACCTTCTCCACTATGCAGTCCGGTTTCCGACCTGGTCACGTGTGCACCTCAGCCACGCTCAAGGTCCTAAACAATATCATAACCGCCATTGATAAAAGACAGTACTGTGCAGCCGTCTTCATCAACCTGGCCAAGGCTTTCGACTCTGTCAATCACCAAATTCTTATTGGCAGACTCAGTAGCCTCTGTTTTTCTTATGACTGCCTTGCCTGGTTCACCAACTACTTTGCAGACAGAGTTCAGTGTGTCAAATCGGAGGGCATGTTGTCCGGTCCTCTGGCAGTCTCTATGGGGGTGCCACAGGGTTAAATTCTCGAGCCGACTCTTTTCTCTGTAAAAAATGGCTTAAGGACAACAAAGTCAAAGTATTTGAGTGGCCATCACAAAGCCCTGACCTCAATCCTATAGAACATTTGTGGGCAGAACTGAAAAATCATGTGCGAGCAAGGAGGCCTACAAACCTGACTCTGTTACACCAGCTCTGTCAGGAGGAATAGGCCAAAATTCACCCGACTTATTGTGGGAAGCTTGTGGAAGGCTACCCGAAACGTTTGACCCAAGTTAAACAATTTCAAGGCAATGCTACCAAATAATAATTGAGTGTATGTAAACTTCTGACCCACTGGGAATGTTATGAAATAAATAAAAGCTGAAATAAATCCTTCTCTCTACTATTTTTCTGACATGTCACATTCTTAAAATTAAGCGGTGATTCTAACTGATCTAAGTCAAGGCATTTTTACTAGGATTACATTTCAGGAATTGTGAAAAACATAGTTTAACTGTATTTGGCTAAGGTGTATGTAAGCTTCCAACTTCAACTGTATATTGTTTCCTGCACGTTGGCTACACGTTTGCACGTCAATCGTCTATTTAATCTTTCCAAATGTCCAAATGACTGGTTTCATATCCTCATTACAATCTCAACCACACTTGCTGATGTGTGATCTGAAATATATGATCTAGGCAATGTTTATGAAATGAGCCATATCAACTTACCCATTCATTTCTGTCTAATGTGCTGGGAGTATGTTGGTATTATGTAACACATTCTTGTCTCACAGTTTATTCATGAACCTGCACATATTTACTAAATGCTATCCTTACCGGCAACCTAATACGTTGGACTAAATTCCACGTTATCATTATGCATACAGTTTTGTACAGCTTTGCATAACCTTTATTGCATTTTGGACAAAAACATTTAAATTCCCATGAATTCACTAGCATCCGAGCCAGGTATTTGCTTTCTCAGTTCCAACAACTTGTTTCTGGGTATAATCGTACTTGTACACGTGTGGTCCAACGAAGAAGTAGATGACACCTAGGATGAACAAAAATTGAACAATTAGAAAGAAAAACTTTTACTAAATGTTCCAATTGAGCTGGCATGGTCTTTGTTGTCGTGATGTAAAAGTAGCTAACCATCTTTGTAGACAGCAGCATCGATAGTAGTATTGAGCCCTTGGAAATCATCACTGATGTACTGTGGGTATCCAGCATCCATAACTCTTCGGTTTTCATTATAACTGAAAAAACGTCCACAATACAGTTTCTCTGCAATATATTCAATATGCTATAATGATATTTTGTACTGTAGGCTAATGACTGTACACTGGTGATGTTTCAGAATGCCAGGCTCACCTGTAGTAAATGTCGTGAATGAAGAATAGCGTGCGTCCTGTTTTGACGATGTGTACCGCTGCGTTTACTTCCTGAACCCATGGTGGGAAGCCAAAGTTGCTGATGGGTTTAGGTTTGCCTTTCACAATGGAACCCTTCACCGTCCAGTACATGGATTCTGGAACAAACAGAGGATGGCTCATAGTTTGAAAGGAATAGAGATATGTTTAACCTTTTATTCAATAATGAATAATGCAAATCTTGGCGATATAGGCTCTGCTCCTTCAGGGTAGCTCACTGCCCAAGCAAAGCGTCAATATATAAAAGGACTTAGAAGCAGTGAAGCACGGTAGACTATACCAATCCCCCAGCAGGAAACAGAACCTAACAGGTGGGGTCTGGGGTGGTGGTGGGAGCAAACGAAGGAAACACATACTAGCAGTAGCAGAAAGCGGCAGCAGGGTGTCTGAGCAGAATCGGTCAGCTGAAATAGGCCGCCAAATAAGGTAGGTGTGATTGATACACTTCACTTTTTTCTCCGAAAATTAGTCCTATCATTCGTTACACACGGTTAACCATGATGGGGTAGTATGGTAGGAGATGTCTGTACCATGAATCAGGTAAGCAGTGGATCGCCGAGGGACCCAGAAGGCAGCATCAATTTTGGATTCAATCTTTGGCATGAAGTTGTTGATAGGACCTTCTTTTATATCATATTGCTGGTTGTGCTTGATCCATAGATACCTCCAGAAGGGGGGGAAAAACATGACATTTGGAACCCCAGATTTGTTTGCTTTTCATTCATCAATACTATTGGCATTTGAACAGGGTGGATGGACATACTTGTCTTTGAAAAAGAAGGTGGCATCCCCCAGGGTGGAGACAGCATCAAAGGACAGGTCAGCTGAACATTTGTTCTGCATCATCAGAGGGAAGTGGGAACCCAGGAACCAGGGGTTGTAAAGTGGATTCCAGCCATGTCTGGAGTAGTGATATGGCTGACTGTTTTTTGGACCTAAGGCACACCAAAATAAACATTTAGTCTGTGTCTGAAATTGCTATTCCTATGTATACACTATGCATTACAGTGCACAACTTTTAACAAGGGCCAAAGGCCCGTTACTGTATGATCTTATCCTACATTGAGAATTTGAATTTGTTGAATGTTCTCCTCCTTACCGTAAAGTGAGTTGATTATTGCTATGTCCTCTTTGGAGAGCAGGTTGTGTGAACTGCGACTGGATTTGTATGTAGGATACATCAGTGACTCTGGGTTTTGGGAGTGCCTTAAGCCTAAAGAATGACCAAACTCATGGGCTGCCACTAGATACAGGTTGAACCCTGAAATCACACAAACAGGAACATGCGCAATCAGTTTATTTGGTCATTCTCTCTTGTTTCAAAAAAGTAAACTACTGATCAGTACATATACAAAATAATTCAAATGATTCTGTAAAATAAAAATGGATACCCTTTGACCCTGCCGTCCAAGTTTCATCGTCGTCAAAGTGGGCATCGCCTCCAATTCCCTCTCCAGGGCCAAAGGCATGTGCCAAAGTGCCCTTAGACCCATCAAACGGGTAGGCATCACCATGCTCTTTATGTCCCAGAGGTTAGAGAAAACACACAACAAAATGTCAGAGTCAAAGCAATTGTTTTTGCTACTCCGTTGTTTTGGAGCTGAGTATTAGGAGCATCAAACAGTAAGTTAAATGTTTATTATTGATTCATAAAGTATCTGTAAGTCTATAAATAGTAAATAAAGTATATAGACTCTTTATAAAGTATACCTTAACGTAAAGTGTTATCTAGAAAGACCACAATAGTTGTTACCCACCAAAGGTAGCAAACTCCACCATGATGTCGGCCCTCTGTGTGCGTGACCTGACAAAGGTCAGAGTGCTGGCCCTGGCCCAGACGCTGAGCGCCGACTCGATCAGAGAGTCCACCTTGCTGTGAGGCAAATCACTGGTGTACCTGCCAATGCTGCAAGATCAAACAATTACCTTTAAAACATTTAAAAGGCACTGTTGTTTTTCTGTGACTAGCGCTGACCTAACATAATCGCAAGGTGTGCTTTCACCGTAAAGCCATTTTGGAATCTGACACAGTGGTTGCATTAAGGAGAAGTTTATCTATATTTCCATGTATAACACTTGTATCTTTTATCAATGTTTATTATGAGTATTTCTGTAATTTGATGTGGCTCTCTGCACTTCTGAACATAACGCACCAATTTCAAATGAGGTTTTTGGACATAAAGATTAACTTTATTGAACAAAACACACATTTATTTTGTAACATGAAGTCCTGTGAGTGCCATCTGATGAGGATCATCAAAGGTTAGTGATTAATTTAAGCGCTATTTCTGATTTTTGTGTGCCCTCTCCTTGGCTGGAAAATGGCTGTATGGTTTTCTGTGGCTAGGCGCTGACCTAACATAATCGATGGGTGTGCTTTCGCAGTAAAGCCTATTTGAAATCAGACACTGTGGCTGGATTTACAAGAAGTGTATCTTTAAAATGGTGTAAAATACTTGTATGTTTGAGGAATTGTAATTATGGGATTTCTGTTGTTTTTAATTTGGTGCCCTGCAATTTCACTGGCTGTTGGTGAGGTGGGACGCTACCGTCCCACATATCCCAGAAAAGTTATTCAGAGTGACTTACAGGAGCAATTAGAGTTAAGTGCCTTGCTCAAAGGCACAATGGCAGATGTTTTACCTAGTCGGCTCAGGACTTGAACCAGCAACCTTTTGGTTACTGGCCCAATGCTCTTAACCACTACCTGCTACAGCCTCCGGTGAGCTAATACACAAATCCTGCGATAATATCATGCCTTCCAGGTGCCATGGATCTAATTTCAGAAGAATAGGGAAAGGGGGATACCTAGTCAGTAGTACAACTGAATGGATTCAACTGAAATGTGTCTTCCACATTTAACCCAACCCCTAACTGTTACCTGTAGGTGATGACGTTCTTGTTCCAGCGGTTGACTCGGTTGTTGTGACTGTAGTCCTCTACATCAGAGACCCCACAGCGAGGGGTACTCATCACCTCCAGGGTCTCAGAGTCCAGACTGCCTGTGGTGTTGAGGCCAAAGAAGCTCTGCATGTCCTTCACCTTGGAGGTGAACGAGGGCAGGTACCTCTTGATCCGAGCCAAAGGTTGCTCTTTCTTCAGGTTGTAATAATGCTGGAGGTACTCCTGAGAACAGATGAAAGCTTCTGTAGTGTCTCACTATCATATATCGTAACATCTTAAATCAATATTATGCAGACTGAGTAAGGACTCAATCACTTTGTTACAACTTCTTTTTGGAAACACTAGACATGTGGAAATACTGTAGCAAGGACAAACTTTATAGGGAATTGGAGGCAAAGGGTTCATATTATTTCCCCCATTCTTTCTAGTTCTGATATTCTAGCACAACTGTTGCGTGAGACTTGGCATAGCAGAACCATTAATGCTCAAACATAATTTTACGTCTGTGGTTCAACAATAATGCATAGTTTGCTCAAATCCATAAAATAAATATAGGATTTGTTCAGACGCAACCTTGAAATAATCACAATTATCCTGCAGTTTAATGGTCCCGCAGTGCATATCACATTTACATTCTAAATTAAAAACATATTTATTTTTGGAGCCTTGCCTTGCCAATCTTGGAACATATACTGTGCTTGATTGTGAGGGCATGTACATTCTGAGGTAATTGTGTTTAGCTCCGCCTCCCACCCACGACAACAAAAAAAAGGATTAAAAAAAGATTCTCAATATCTCACACAGTGTCATTACAGTATTTTGGGGGGGATTTTATTAGGATCACCATTAGCCAACGGCAGCTAGTCTTACTGGGGTTCGACACATAACGAAAAATACATTACAGACAAAATACTTGACAATTTACATACATTTAAAAACATTGACATGCGTATGTGTGTGTTCATCTATCAGTTACACGTCAGTACATACACATAAAAGTAGGTTGCATGGGGGAGAGGCATTGTGTCTGAGGTGTTGCTTTATTTGTTTTTTGAAACCAGGTTTGCCGTTCACTTTCACTATATGAGATGAAGGGAGTTCCATGCAATCATGGTACTGTATAATATTGTATGTTTCCTTTAATTGGTTTTGGATCTGGGTACAGATCTGTGTAAGTTCAATATTCAAGCAATTTGGAATTTCCAACACATTGTTTCTTATAAAAACAAGAGGCAATGTGGTAAATCTTTCCTCAATTCTTAGCCAAGAGAGACTGGCATGCATAGTATTGATATTAGCCCTCTAACTACAATGAAGAACAAAACGTACCGCACTCTTCTGGGCCAGCTGTATAGTAACTTGGTCTTTCTTTGCAACACTTGATCATATGACTAGACAATAATCAAGATAAGATAAAACTAGAGCTGTCACGCTCGTCATAATGAGTAGACCACGGCGCAGCGTGAGTAGAGTTCCACATATTTTAATAAACTCAAACTCACCAAAACAATAAAGCAAAAACAAAACATGAAGCTACTGGTGTGCCCTCAGGCAACTAAATGTAGACAAGATCCCACAAACACAATGAGGAAGATGGCTACCTAAATATGATCCCCAATCAGAGACAACGATAAACAGCTGTCTCTGATTGGGAACTATAACTATACTATTGAAATACATTTCACCTAGATGACAAACCTAGGTCACTATTACGCCCCAACCAACACACAGAATAAACAGCTCACTCTAGCAAGTCCGGAAGCTGTCACAGGAGGCATTGGGCTGTGACGGTGCACAGTGCGTAGAACCGCCGCAGGATATCCTGGACCGAGGAGACGTACTGGAGACCAGGAGCGCTGAGCCGGCACAATCTGTCCTGGCTGAATGCTCACTCTAACACGGTAACTGCCGGGAAGCTGGAGCAGTGCGCACCGGGCTGTGAATGCGCACTGGAGACACCGTGCGCATCACTGCATAACACAGTGTCTGACCGGTCACACCTTCCCCACGGTAAGCACGGGGAGTTGGCTCAGGTCTAAACCCTGAACAAAAACATTTTTGGGGGGCTCCCTCTCGTACTTCCGTCTTTGTTCTAACGCCTCATATCGTTGCCGTGCCGCTCTTGCTGCCTCCGACTGCTCCCTTGGAAGGCGATTCTCTCCGGCCTGAGTCCAGGGTCCTTCTCCATCCAGGATTGCCTCCCATGTCCATTCCTCCTGGCCACGCTGCTTGGTCCGTTTTTGGTGGGATCTTCTGTCACGCTCGTCGTAATGAGTAGACCAAGGCGCAGCGTGAGTAGAGTTCCACATATTTTAATAAACTGAAACTCATCAAAACAAAACAATAAAGCACAAACAAAACGTGAAGCTACTGGTGTGTACTCAGGCAACTAGATGTAGACAAGATCCCACAAACACAATGAGGAAGATGGCTACCTAAATATGATCCCCAATCAGTGACAACGATAAACAGCTGCCTCTGATTGGGAACCATATCATGCCACCATAGAAATACATTTCACCTAGATGACCCACCTAAGTCACTATCACACCCCAACCAACACAGAGAATAAACAGCTTACTATGGTCAGAGCCTGCAGGACTTTTACCTACTAATTATAACATATTGAATGTAGTCCAATGCATTAGGTTTCCTGTAAGGATAACATTTAGGAAATATTTGCTGGTTCATGAATCAAAACTGTGAGATAGGATATTATGTGTTACATAATATCAACACACCCCCAGCACATTAGACAGAAATCTTTACAACCATTGAATAAATATGTTTTGACCATGACAGTTTACAATCTAAGTTAACACCAATTAATTTAGTCTCCCCAACTATCTCAACAGCCACACCATTCATTGACAGATTCAGCTGAGGTCTAGAACTTAGGGAATGATTTGTACCAAATACATGCTCTTAGTTTTAGAGATGTTCAGGACCAGTTTATTAATTAATGGCCACCCATTCTAAAACTGACTGCAACTCTTTGTTTAGGGTTTCACTAGCTGTCGTTGCTGACAAGTATATGGTTGAATTATCAGTAAACATGGACACACAGGCTTTGTTTAATGCCAGTGGAAGATCATTGGTAAAAATAGAAAAGAGTAGAAGCCCAAGAGAGCTGCCCTGCGGAACACCACACTTTACATGTTCAAAATTAGAGAAGCTTCCATTAAAGAACACCCTCTCTCTTCAGATAGATAGATAGATAGATAGATAGATAGATAGATAGATAGATAGATAGATAGATAGATAGATAGATAGATAGATAGATAGATGTTGAAAAGCCATAACACATGTGTTTTCAACAACAGGTCATGGTAAATAATATTAAAGGTTGCACTGAAAACTAACAGTACATCTACCACAATCTTCTTATTATCAGTTTATTTCAACCAATTATAAGTAATTTGTGTCAGTGTAGTACATGTTAAGTGCCCTTCTCTATAAGCATGCTGAAAGGCTGTTAAATTGTTTAGATACAATACTATTTCTATTTGGTCAAACACAATTTGCTAAGAGCTGGCAGCAAACTGATATGTCAGCTATTAGAACCAGTAAAGGCAGCTTTACCATTCTTGGGTAGAGGAATGACTTTGGCTTCCCTCCAGGCCTGCTACTTTTCTGTAGGCTCAGATTAAAGATATGACAGATAGGAGTGGCTAATACTGGCTATAGATTCAGTTACCATCCTCAGTAGCTTTCCATCTAAGTTGAAGTGATTTGATTCGATGATCTGATTCGATGAAAGAATGAGGTGAATTTATCTTTCTGCACAAAATTATTTTCTGGCATTGTTTATATCATTGATCTTGGCTTCATAATACAGATTATTATTATTTTTGAGTTTAGTCACATCATTTCTCAATTTGTAGTAAGTCAGCCAGTCAGATGTGCTGCCAGACTCCATTTGCCTCATCTCTTTCAACCAAAAGTTTTTCAATTCCTTATCAATTCATAGAGCCTTAACAGTTCTCACAGTCAGTTTCTTAACAGGTGCATGTTTATCAATAATTGTAAAATCTTATACACAATTTTATACACTATCTTTTGGAGCCTTTACTTTCTGGGATATAGCCACTATATTGTGATCACTGCATCCAATGGGTACAGATACATCTTTAGAAAAAAGTTCTAAAGTATTTGTAAAAATGTGATCAATACATGTGGATGATGTAGTTTTCCCACATCCACAGTCATCCACCGTCAAACGTTAACATGTTATTTAAAAAGTGCATTTTTACGTACAGTAAACAATGTAACATGCAGTCCTTGTAAAATGTCTGTAATTTTGTAATTTAACTCATTAAATTATACACTTACTGTGGCCAGCTTTAGGTCCTCTTGGGTCTGTCCTGTGAGGAGTCCCGTGATCTCTTCTTCAGGAATTGATGTAGGAGCTGTAGAACATGGACCAGGCAGAACCAAGACCAGAACACAGGTCCAACAGAACAGAAGATGCATTTCTAATAGTAACCACACAGGATTGAAGTGTGGCTAGTTTGCATAGAGTAGCAAGTGCTGGTCAATGGGAAAGCCTTTTAACTGGTTATTATGAGTCATACTCACTCCGCCAAAGCCATGGAAGCCTCAAACAGCAGTATGGAAATAGGGAGGGGTTTAGTTAGAGCAAAGGGAGAGACAAAATGCATAAAAAATCATATCAAATGTAATATTTCATTGACGTTGTTATATAGTATGATAGTACTGTATGATATGTTTTCCTTTGACTATTGAAATTGATATTAAAAGGATAAATCTTAATGATATTCTCTGTCAAGCTGTGTCCATGACTCTGTGCTGATGTTGTGACGTGGATAAGTCCCTAAGACCCAAGTTTCTGTTGACAGTTAGTGAAATAAGTTGCTAACCCAGAGATAACCCCAGAGAAATGATGAAACTGATGCAGTAGTGAAGAAAACAGATTTGTTTTCACAATTAGCCTATGATCTGCAAAATATATTTGTCAGTAGACGGAATAATTATTTTCTTCCAAAATAAAATGATAAACATTTGTAATTTCATCATTTCTGGTAGCTACCTTCACTTTGTATTGCGTGAACTGACACAACCAATACAGCTATGCTGTCCACCAACGCATTCCAGTGTCTCCTGAAATACATTTAAAAGTTAACTGTTGTCCTAATTTAGTAAATCCATTTAACTCGTTTCTATGAAGAGCATCTAAAAAGGAACTCAAACGGGCTGTAATTGTAACTGTTGCAACTGTGGTTGGCTTTGGGCCTTTGATAAAGACAATGGCTGCCAGCCAGGATGCCTGCAGTAGGCCTGGTGGTTCCATGGCAAATTCAGGCTACAATTAGGCTTGATTGGGTGCTTCTGAGCTCAGATTTATAGCATCAGCAACATTCCACTGCTTGGCAGCATCCTCATTTTACATGGATTTTTCTCTGCCCTCCGTAGCAGGACTGCAGAATGCGTTAGTGCATGATTTGTGTTATGATTGAATTTCATAGTTCTTAAACATACACTTTAAAATATATACAGTGCTAGCCAAAAGTTTGGACACACCTACTCATTCAAGGGTTTTTCTTTATTTTTTACCATTTTCTACATTGTAGAATAATAGTGAAGACATCCAAAATATGAAATAACACATGTAGTAAGCAAAAAAAGTGTTAAACAAATCAAAATATATTTTATATGTGAGATTCTTGAAAGTAGCCACCCTTTGGCTTTATGACAGCTTTGCACACTCTTTTTTTGTGTAATTTCTTTCCTTCTTAATGCGTTTGAGCCAATCAGTTGTGTTGTGGCATGGTAGGGGTGGTATAAAGAATATAGTCAGTCGTATTTGGTAAAAGACCAAGTCCATATTATGGCAACACCAGCTCAAATAAGCAAAGAGAAACAACAGTCCATCAAGGTCAGTCAATACTGAATATTTCAAGAACTTTGAAAGTTTCTTCAAGTGCAGTCGCAAAAGCCATCAAGCTCTATGATGAAACTGGCTCTCAGAGGACCACCAATGGAAAGGAAGACCCTGCTGTAAAGAATAAGTTCATTAGAGTTACCAGCCTCAGAATTTGGTAATTAACTGCAGACAGCACCTCACAGAGTTCAGGTAACAGACACAGCTCAACATCAACTGTTCAGAGGAGACTGCGTGAACATTGCTGCAAAGAAACCACTACTAAAGTACACCAATAATAAGAAGAGACTTGCTTGGACCAAGAAACAAAAGCGATGGACATTAGGCTGGTGGAAATCTGTGATGAGTCCAAATGTGAGATTTTTGGTTCCAACTGTTGTGTCTTTGTGAGACGCTGAGTAGGTGAACGGATGATCTCCACATGTGTGGTTCCCACTGTGATGCATTGAGGAGGAGGTGTGATGGTGTGGGGGTGCTTTGCTGATTATTTATTTTGAATTCAAGGCCCACTTAACCAGCATGGCTACCACAGCATTCTGCAGCAATACTCCGTCCCATGTAGTTTGAACTTAGTGGCTTCATAATTTGTTTTTCAAAAGGGCAATGACCCAACACACCTTCAGTCTGTGTAAGGGCTATTTGATGAAGAAGGAGAGTGTTGGAGTGCTGCACCAGATGACCTGTCCTCCACAATTACCAGACCTTAACCCAATTGAGATGGTTTGGGATGAGCTGGACTGCAGAGTGAAGGAAAAGCAGCCAACAAGTGCTCAGCATATGTGGGAACTCCTTCAAGACCGTTAGAAAAGCATTCCAGGTGAAGCTGGTTGAGAGAATGCCAAGAGTGTGCAAAGCTGTCATCAAGGCAAAGGTTTGCTACTTTCAAGAATCTCAAATATAAAATATATTCTGATTTGTTTAACACTTTTTTAGTTACTACATGATTCCAAATGTGTTATTTCATAGTTTTGATGTCTTTACTATTATTCTACAATGAAGAAAATAGTCAAATAAAGAAAAACCCTTGAATGAGTAGGTGTGCCCAAACTTTGTACTGGTACTATATATCTTTATTTTTGAGAGTTACGGTAATGAAAGCTGATGTTTATAGTTTATTAGGCTGTTAAGTGTCATTTTGTGTGGGAACATTTGAGGGCTTGAAGTCATTTGTGGGCCCCCAGATTGGGGTAGAGAGGAAATGCGCTGAGAGAGTGAGGAGGGTAATTAAACAAGCAGGAGCAGTGTCTTTACTTTCCCATAGTCATGTTTGCCAGAACAAAACCATTGCCAGATTTGCTCTGAGTAAAACATCGGAAATGATTCAAAATCCCTTATGAGAAATATTCTATTCCAAATCGTATCTCTTTTTATATTTAATGAGGGAATGTATGGCAAGATCATAATAGTTTTACTCATTATGTTGTGCCCCTCCAATCACCATCAGGCTTCTTGGTGCTTTGTTCCTGTATTGAATTCTGGTTCTTAGCGATGTTGAGTCCTCTCAGGTTGGAAATCTATTCCTAGGGGTAAAAGTTCTCTCATGGTCTGTCAGAGAGATGGCCGATATAAGATGACTATGTTTCCACAGTCAGTGTATCATTGACCTTAAACTGTAGTGCGTGTGTAGTGTTTATGTGTAAGAACTAAGAACAAAGCCAACAGTCGTGCCTCTGATGTCTTCACAGGGGCTGAGTCACTGGCTTACTGGGGCTCTCTCATACCGTCCCTGGAGGGGGTGCGTCACCTGAGTGGGTTGATTCACTGTTGTGGTCATCCTGTCTGGGTTGGCGCCCCCCCTTGGGTTGTGCCGTGGCGGAGGTCTTTGTGGGCTATACTCAGCCTTGTCTCAGGATGGTAAGTTGGTGGTTGAAGATATCCCTCTAGTGGTGTGGGGGCTGTGCTTTAGCAAAGTGGGTGGGGTTATATCCTTCCTGTTTGGCCCTGTCCGGGGGTGTCCTCGGATGGGGCCACAGTGTCTCCTGACCCCTCCGGTCTCAGCCTCCAGTATTTATGCTGCAGTAGTTTGTGTCGGGGGCTAGGGTCAGTTTGTTATATCTGCAGTACTTCCCCTGTCCTATTCGGTGTCCTGTGTGAATCTAAGTGTGCGTTCTCTAATTCTCTCCTTCTCTCTTTCTTTCTCTCTCTCGGAGGACCTGAGCCCTAGGACCATGCCCCAGGACTACCTGACATGATGACTCCTTGCTGTCCCCAGTCCACCTGGCCATGCTGCTGCTCCAGTTTCAACTGTTCTGCCTTATTATTATTCGACCATGCTGGTCATTTATGAACATTTGAACATCTTTGCCATGTTCTGTTATAATCTCCACCCGGCACAGCCAAAAGAGGACTGGCCACCCCACATATGCTCTCTCTAATTCTCTCTTTCTTTCTCTCTCTCTCTCGGAGGACCTGAGCCCTAGGACCGTGCCCCAGGACTACCTGACATGATGACTCCTTGCTGTCCCCAGTCCACCTGACTGTGCTGCTGCTCCAGTTTCAACTGTTCTGCCTTATTATTATTCGACCATGCTGGTCATTTATGAACATTTGAACATCTTGGCCATGTTCTGTTATAATCTCCAACCGGCACAGCCAGAAGAGGACTGGCCACCCCACATAGCCTGGTTCCTCTCTAGGTTTCTTCCTAGGTTTTGGCCTTTCTAGGGAGTTTTTCCTAGCCACCGTGCTTCTACACCTGCATTGCTTGCTGTTTGGGGTTTTAGGCTGGGTTTCTGTACAGCACTTTGAGATATCAGCTGATGTACGAAGGGCTATATAAATACATTTCATTTGATTTGATTCACACTCAGAATGTTTTCTGCCACTAAGGGCTTTCACAATCCATAGCCTAAAGCAGATGAGCCATAGAGGGTATGCAGGCTCCCTAAGCACACCGCTTGCATTGCACAACCCAGACTCACAGGAGCTTTTAACCACTGAAAACCACTTAATCACCAAAACAAAAATGTCAACACAATAAACTACACCAAAGGCACAAAATGTCAACAATTTATAAAAATAATATTATTAACTAACAAACCATTCTCAGTAGCTTCATAACCATATCAATTGCAGATGTACAATATTTACTTTTGTTAGATTTGGGGATTTTAATCTGACATCTGAAAACCACATTTTACATGTCTTGTGTAACTTGGTCTTGGTGCACTGAGATTCATGTCTAATCCAAATAAAATCTGATCAATAATGATGTTTCATATGATATTTTGTGACACAAAAAAACATGTGACTCACCTGTCACCTCACACATTCTGTTTGGGCCACCCTAGAACAAGAACATGTCTCAGACAGTATTTTCATTGTTCAGCAGTGCTTTGCTGCCCTCCCCTGGTGCCTCTGTCTGCGCCCTGTGCCTGCCTCCAATACTATGTCAGAATACCGTTGTGTTGTGTGCTCAGCTACTCCATTGTAATTGTAAGATTGTTTTAAATAACCTTTTGAATGGAATGGATTACTGATGGGTCAATTATTTTCAAAAGAAACAATCATTCCCTTACGTATAATGATCTATGAACAGCTCCAAATACAGGTAAATGCCACCAAATCAAAGGGGTTGGGTTAAATGCGGACACATTTCAGATGAATACATTCTGATGAAACTGACCAGGCTGACCAACTGACCCTTTCCCTTTCCCAAAAAGTTAGGTGTTATTGTACACTGCATGACCAAAAGTATGTGGACAATTGCTTGTTGAACATCTCATTCCAAAATCATGCCCATTAATATGGTGTTGGTCCCCCCTTTGCTGCTATAACAGCCTCCACTATTCTGGGAAGGCTTTCCACTAGTTGTTGGAACATTGTTGCTTGGACTTGCTTCCATTCAGCCACAAGAACATTTGTGAGGTCGGGCACTGATGTTGGGCAATTAGACCTGGCTCGCAGTCGGTGTTCCAATTCATCCCAAAGGTATTTGATGTCAGGGTTCTAGACAGGCCGATCTTGACAAACCATTTCTATATGGACCTCACTTTGTACACAGAGGCATTGTTATGCTGAAACAGGAAAGGGCCTTCCCCAAACTGTTGCCACAAAGTTGGAAGCACAGAATTGTCTAGAATGTCATTGTATGCTGTAGCATTAAGATTTTCCTTCACTGGAACTAAGGGGCCTAGTCCGAACCATGAAAAACAGCCCAAACTATTATTCCTCCTCCATCAAACTTTAAAGTTGGCACTATGCATTTGGGCAGGTAGCGTTCTCCTGGCATCCGTCAAACCCAGATTTGTCCATCGGACAAACGTTGAAAGTCACTGAGCTCTTCAGTAAGGCCATTCTACTGCCAGTGTTTGCCAATAGAGATTGCATGGCTGTGTGCTCGATTTGATGCACCTGTCAGCAACGGGTGTGGCTGAAATAGCCGAATCCACATACTTTTGTATATATAGTGTTTTTTTGTGTTGTTTGTCTTAATTGGCTACTTTACCATGATATAGTCCTACAGTAGTTAGTAGATCACCAGTTAACTCCATAATGTTTACATCAATGATCTAAGCTGCAGGTGTATCAGTGATACAGGATGTTTGGAGTTTGCAGTAAATGTGATAAGCAAGCCTAGTCTGGTTTCCAGACAGTGATTAAGCCTAGTCCTGGACTAAGAAGCTATCTTCACTAAAGGTGCATTTTAGTCCACGACTAGGCTTAATCTGGGACCAATATATGATAATCTTACACAGTAATAACACCATACAGTGGCCTGGGAAAGTACTCACCAACCCTTGGCATTTTTCCTATGTTGTTGCCTTACAACCTGGAATTAAAATAGATTTTGGGGGGGTTGTATCGTTTGATTTGTCAAGATTTACACAACATGCATACCAATTTGAAGATGCATGCATAACTATTCACCCCCCACCTTTTGCAGCAATTGCAGCAGCAAGCCTCTTGGGGTATGTCTCTATAAGCTTGGCACCTCTAGCCACTGGGATTTTTGCCCATTCTTCAAGCCAAAACTGCTCAAGCTCAAGTTAGATTGGTCCCGCTGGTGGACAGCAATCTTTAAGTCATACCACAGATTCTTAATTGGAATGAGGTCTGGGCTTTGACTAGGCCATTCCAAGACATTTAAATGTTTCCCCTGAAACCACTCAAGTGTTTGTAACGGTCGTCGTAGGTGGAAGAAGGAGAGGACCAAGGTGCAGCGTGGTAAGTGTTCATGTTATAAATTTGATCAAAAACTGAACACTAAACAAAATAACAACGAGGAATAACGAGAAAGAAACAGTTCTGTCAGGTGATACACACAAAACAGAAAACAACTACCCACAACTCAAGGGCGAAACCAGGCTGCCTAAGAATGGTTCTCAATCAGAGACAACGATTGACAGCTGCCTCTGATTGGGAACCATATCAGGCCAAACACATAGAAATAGAAACATAGAATATAACAGAATGCCCACCCACATCACACCCTGACCAAACTAAAAATAGAAACATACAAAGCAATCTACGGTCAGGGCGTGACAGTACCCCCCGCCGCAAAACCTAAACCCATAAGGGAGGGTCTGGGTGGGCATCTGTCCACGGTGGCGGCTCTGGCGCGGGACGTGGACCCCACTCACCATAGTCTTAGCCCGCTTAAGTGGCGCCTTTGGAGCGGCAACCCTCACCGCCGACCTCGGACTGGGGACCCTTTCAGTGGGCCCCGAATAGATGGGAGACTCTGGCAGCGCCGGAGTGAATGGCGGCCCTGGCAGCGCCGGAGTGACGGGCGGCTCTGGCAGCTCCTGACTGATGGGCAGCTCTAGCAGCTCCTGACTGACGGGCGGCTCTGGAAGCGCTGGACAGGAGGGAGAATCTGGAAGTGCTGGACAGGCGGGAGCACCTGGAGGGAGGAGACGGAGAGACAGCCTGGTGCGTGGGGCTGCCACAGGAGGCCTGGTGCGTGGAGGAGTCACCGGATGGACCGGACCGTAGAGGCGCACTGGAGGTCTCGAGCACCGAGCCTGCACAACCTGTCCTGGCTGGATACCCCCTGTGCTGTGCGGGCGAACCGGGGACACCGTGCGTAGGGCAGGTACCACATAACCAGGGCCGAGGATACTCACTGGAGACCAGATGCGCTGAGCCGGCTTCATTCCTTCTGGCTCGATGCCCACTCTAGCCCGGCCAATACGAGGAGCTGCGATGTAGCGCATCAGGCTATGCCTGCGCACTGGGTGCCTGCCCGGTCAACCTCTCTCCACGGTAAGCACGGGGAGTTGGCTCCTACCTGACTTAGCCACACTCCCCGTGTGCCCCCCTCCAATAAATTTTTGGGGCTTCCTTTCGTCCCTGTTGCGCTGCTTTCCTACCTCCTCATATCGCCGCCACTCGGCTTTAGCTGCCTCCAGCTCTTCCCTGCGGCGGCAATATTCCCCAGCCTGTGCCCAGGGTCCATTACTGTCCAGAATCTCCTTCCATCTTCAGGATTCCAGAACCATCTGCTCTTGGTTACTACGCTGCTTGGTCCGGTTATGGTGGGTAGTTCTGTATGGAAAACACAGACACAGAAAACAACTACCCACAACTCAAGGGCGAAACCAGGCTGCCTAAGTATGGTCCTCAATCAGAGACAACAATTGACAGCTGCCTCTGATTGGGAACCATACCAGGCCAAACACATAGAAATACAAACATAGAACAAAACATAGAAAACACACCCACATCACACCCTGACCAAACTAAAAATAGAAACATACAAAGCAATCTACGGTCAGGGCGTGACAGTGTTGCTTTAGCAGTATGCTTAGGGTCATTATCCTGCTGGATTACACACCCCTACTCTCCACATTATAGATAGATTATAGATATAGATAGATTACAAACCTCTACACTCCACATTATAGATAGATTACACACCCCTACACTCCACAAGTGGCACCTTAATTGAGGAGGATGGACTCATAGTAATGACTGAAATGGAATGGGATCGAACTCATCAAAGACATGGTTTCAATGTGTTTGATACCATTTACTCCATTCAAGACATTATTATGAGTCGTTCTCCCCTGAGCAGCCTTCTGTGCTATACTCCCACTCATCCACTGCTGCACTCCTCTGACACTGGCCTCCATTACTATGTTAGATGGTGATGTTCCTGAACCTTTGTGATGTTCCTGAACCAGTAGTTGTGTATGACTGTCGTTCATGACACTCTGTTATATCATTGAACTGAACAACAACACATGCAGAGCTGATGCAGATTTTATCCTTAAACCACACAATACACAGACTCCAGTCTTTGAGACCCTGTGGGGGTTAGGCACCCTGATCAGTGGTGTATGTATTAGTTGGACACCGTAGCAAAACTTTTAGAAACGGAAACCGTTTGAAATTAAAAGTTTCTTTTGGACAAGTTAAGGTAGATTCTGCCCTGTTTTGTTCCGTTTGCTTATGTTTACTTCTGTTTACTTCTGTTTAGTTTCTAGTGAATACACCCCTGTCATGTGGTGTCGGCAGCAGGGCACCATAGTTCAAGTTGTGATGCAGTGGGGAAATCAGATCATTCTCTGTGCTGAAGCAACGGCAGATTGATGCTTTAGAATGTCACATGGAGCCGTATTCACAAAGTATCTCAGAGCAGGAGTGCTAATCTAGGACCAGTTTTAGCTTTTAAATTATAATGAATAATAGAGGGGAGCTGATCCTAGATCAGCAGTCATTCTCAGAGACGCTTTGAGAATAGGGCCCTGGGCTCTGATTACCATGGCTACATAGACCAGCTTCCTGTTCATACAGCACAGAGAGACAGCAGAGCAGACTATTCATTCACAACACAGCAGAGAGAGAGACAAGACACACACAAACACTGGAAAAGAATAGATCTGGGAGAGAAGAGGCCTCCAACTGATTGCTTTTCATTTAATTTGATTTGTTGAACATTGAGGACGACACACCTTCCATTTAGAGAACCAGGCGCTGCTAAGCACTGTCATCAGACCGTACTAGTACGAACTGATACACTTACTATCTAGTGGACTATTTTAAAGAGCAACTCAACTGGAGTATTTTGGTTCTACTCACTACAATTTACAGAACCTCAAACAAGATAGATGTTGATGTGAAATGTAGGACTTGTTTGCAAAGGAACCACTCTACCGCTCTGCCTGCTAAAAGCTCAGATAGTCTCCTGGAGAGAATGAGTTTGAAACCTTAGAGTTTGAGAAGAAGACTAGCCAGACATCCTGTCCTTTCCTCTCCTCTCCATGTACACCAAAGACAGTAAAGGTTGAGTCCAATTGTTTGCCATTCCTGCAGCCTAAACATGTCTCCAGTGGTCAGTCTGTTGCTGTTCAGTCCTTCTCCAATGTGCAGTTCATTGCTAGTCAGTCTATGGAACCTCTTCCCAGGGGGCAGTCTGTGGCTGTTCAGTCTGTGGATGGTCAGTCTCTCTTCACTGGGCAACAGTATATGCCTGTTCCTTTTCTGTCCAGTCTGACTATTGCTGGTCAGTTTGAGCCTGCTCTTCTGTCCATCTCCTTTTCTGGCTCTGGGTTCCAGGTCACATACCAGTTGGGTGTGGCCGAGAGCATGGACTGGGCCCTGTGGGTGCTACAAGGGGCCCCAAATGTCATGGGGGCATCGTCGGCTCCATAGTAGCTGCTGCCCTGGTCTGTAGATCCAGTCTGGGTGAGAAGGTTTATTTGGTGATGAGGTTTTAATGTTGGATGAAGGTACATGTAATGATAGATGCAGTGATTCATGTTTGAATCATATTGCAAGTGTAGCCTACATCTGTGCCATACCGACTGTGTGCCATGCTAACTCTGTCTGTGTCTGTGTCTCTCTGTGTGTGCCATGTTGACTGGGTGATGCAGACATGGTGCGTGATGAGATGCTGAGGTTGGAGCGGCTGATCAGGGAGCGTGTCCTGGGGCTCCTGCATCTGGCGAGGAACGTGTCTGTGTGGATAGAATGTCTGCTGCGCTGCTCTGTAGGATAATAATAATTGTAATACACTTTCACTTAATACACACCCTCAAACATCTTTACACCTGTATCCAAGACACACTCCAGTCAGGCTATCAGCAAACGTTTTATGATTTTGTTTCAGCCCTGAACTAGCACACCTGATTCAAGTAGTCGTGGGCTTAATTAATTTGTTAACAAGTTGAATCAGGTGTGCTAGCTCTGGAATTGTTCAAATTCATGGAACTGCTGGGGTCCCTGAGGAGTTTGAAGTGACTGCTATAAAGGTGTGTGTGTGTGTGTGTGTGTGTGTGTGTGTGTGTGTGTGTGTGTGTGTGTGTGTGTGTGTGTGTGTGTGTGTGTGTGTGTGTGTGTGTGTGTGTGTGTGTGTGTGTGTGTGTGTGTGTGTGTGTGTGTGTGTGTTACGTGGATGGTGGTTTGTCCAGTATCCAGCCGACCCGCTCCTACCCCTCTGTCCACACCCTCACTGTGTCGCAATTCGCTGGCGAGGCAGACATCTGCTCACCAGCCCATGCCTCATTGTGTGACATCGTGATAAGTGGAGCGCCCCTCCACTTCAGTCTGGTCAACGGTTACCGGATGCTAGACACGCTCTAGCCATACAACTGGGAGGTAAGACCCCCTCCACCCAGCGCTCTACTCCTACCCCCTTTCCCTAAACCTCAAAACAACCTCTACCCCCTCCACTCAGCCCTCTACTCCTTCCCCTAGACCCCGAAACAACCCCAAAGACCCATCTTAATCTCAATATCTTCCTCTGGTGCAGGACTTAGTTTGCTATAGTCTGCAGATCTGAATTGTGGGAGTCGGTGGAAACAGTATGGTGAAAGCTTATAAGCCTATCAGAAGGCTAGGAGAACCATGGAGCCACTTCCTACAAACCAGTGGTGGGTCATGTCATCTGATCTCTGTATAGATGAGTCTCTTTATGATGGAAAGAGAAGATGTCATATGACATAGCTAGTGACTTGTAATCCAATTGTCTCTTTTGGTCTCTTTCTTTCTCTTTATCTCTCCACTTCTTGTCTTCTGCCTCTGTTTGTCTTGTGCTCCCGCTCTCTCAAATTCAATTCATTGACATTTTCATTAAAAACAATTATTTCACCTTTATTTAACCAGATAGCCCAGTTGAGAACAAGTTCTCATTTACAACTGCGACCTGACAAAGACAAAGCAAAGCAGTGTGACAAAAACAACAACACAGTTACACATAAACAAATGTACAGTGAATAACACAAAAGAAAAGAAAAATAGACAAATCTATGTACAGAGTGTGCAAATGTAGAAGAGTAGGGAGGTAGGCACTAAATAGGCCCTAGAGGCGAAAATAATTACAATTTAGCATTAATACTAGAGTGATAGATGTGCAGATGATGAATGTGCAAATAGAGATACTGGGGTGCAAAATAGAACGAGGGTAAGTAATAATATGGGGATGAGGTAGTGGGGTGTGCTATTTACAGATTGTCTGTGTACAGGTGCAGTGATCGGTAATCTGCTCAGACAGCTGATGCTTAAAGTTAGAGAGGGAGATATAAGACTCCAGCTTCAGTGATTTTTGCAATTCGCTCCAGTCATTGGCAGCAGAGAACTGGAAGGAAAGGCGGCCAAAGGAAGTGTTGGCTTTGGGGATGACCAGTGAAATATACCTTCTGGAGTGCGTGCTACGTGTGGGTGTTGCTATGGTGACCAGTGAGCTGAGATAAAAAAAATATATTTTACCTTTATTTAACTAGGCAAGTCAGTTAAGAACAAATTCTTATTTTCAATGACAGCCTCTGAACAGTGGGTTAACTGCCTGTTCAGGGGCAGAACGACAGATTTGTACCTTGTCAGCTCGGGATTTGAACTTTCGGTTATTAGTCCACCGCTCTAACCACTAGGCTACGGCTTTGCCTAGCAAAGACTTATAGATGACCTGGAGCCACTGGGTTTGTCAACGGATATGTAGTGAGTGCCAGCCAACAAGAGCATACAGGTCACAGTGGTGGGTGGTATATGGGGATTTGGTGATAAATTGGAAGGCACTGTGACAGACTACATCCAGTTTGCTGAGTAGAGTGTTGGAGGCTATTTTGTAAATGACATCGCCGAAGTCAAGGATCGGTAAGATAGTCAGTTTTTTTTACGAGAGTATGTTTGGCGACATGAGTGAAGGAGGATTTGTTGCGAAATAGGAAGACGATTCTAGATTAAATTTTGGATTGGAGATGCTTATTAATGTGAGTCTGGGAGGAGAGTTTACAGTCTAACCAGGCACCTAGGTATTTGTAGTTGTCCACATATTCTAGGTCAGAACAGTCCAGAGTAGTGATGCTCGTCAGGCGGGAGGGTGCGGGCAGCAATCGTTTGAAGAGCATGCACTTAGTTATATAGCATTTAAAAACAGTTGGAGGCCACAGAAGGAGTGTTGTATGGCGGTGAAGCTCGTTCAATGCCATACATGAAGTAACAATGCACATATTGACAAAGTGTACTTTGGAAATGGAATTCTATAACATCATAAACTTGTCAAAGTTGTCACAAATGGGATAATAAGTAACAACAATAGTCAGGGGTTGGGGGGCTGTATTAGGAATGTAAATCTTGCATTTCTCTTGAACTACAGTAATCAAATCAAATCAAATGTATTTATATAGCCCTTCGTACATCAGCTGATATCTCAAAGTGCTGTACAGAAACCCAGCCTAAAACACCAAACAGCAAGCAATGCAAGTGTAGAAGCACGGTGGCTAGGAAAAACTCCCTAGAAAGGCCAAAACCTAGGAAGAAACCAGGCTATGTGGGGTGGCCAGTCCTCTTCTGGCTGTGCCGGGTGGAGATTATAACAGAACATGGCCAAGATGTTCAAATGTTCATAAATGACCAGCATGGTCGAATAATAATAAGGCAGAACAGTTGAAACTGGAGCAGCAGCACAGTCAGGTGGACTGGGGACAGCAAGGAGTCATCATGTCAGGTAGTCCTGGGGCACGGTCCTAGGGCTCAGGTCCTCCGAGAGAGAGAAAGAAAGAAAGAGAAAATTAGAGAGAGCATACCAGTCAAAAGTTTGGACACAACTATTCATTCATTTGTACTATTTTCTACATTATAGAATAAAAGTAAAGACGTCCAAACTTTGAAATAACACATATTGAATCATGACGTAACCAAAAAAAAATGTATTTTACATTTTTGTCATTTAAAAGATATTCTTATCCAGAGCGACTTAGTGCATTCATCTTAAGATAGCTAGTTGAAACAACACATCATAATCGTGTAAAGTACATTTTCCCTGCATTATGTATCAGCAAAGTCAGTGCTAGTAGGAAAGACAAGTTGTTATTTTATGGAAGAAAACAGTTTTATAGGAATTTCCCATGCTGATACTCAACTGCTCTACGTACAAGACAGTCTTCACCAACATCAGCATAGTCTACTATTAGAGTGGTACTGACCACTCTAATCAACACAGTAGCTTCCTGCTCTTCCCTGTGGGCCTGATTCAGACTTAGGAAATTATGCCTTCCTTACCAATGCCTTTCCTACACACTTCTCAGGAGTTGATATTCAGACTTACCTTATGAAGGTGCGTACCTGGATTTGCAGGAGTGGTTCCCTTGCGTTCTCTGAATAAAAATACCTCCCACTTGCTGGCCAAGAGATGTTCTTGTGGAATTTCCATTCAATAGGGTTTTCAGTACATTTTTCTTACGCCATCCCTTTAAATACGGTGTACATTTTAATTCGAGAACGGAATATTAGGAATCAATTAAAGAAAGTAATCTAAATATAGTCATATTAGTCTATGTTTCAGCACCAATTGGTAGATTTAAAAATACTCTCATATTGTAGATTATTTAGGGTTAGGAAAGTATTTACTCACAAAAGAAAGAAAATTGGCACATTCAGTTCTTTAACCCATAGTAATGTTGAAAGAGTAGTGTACATAGAATTATAATAGGGAGAATGGTGTACAATAGTAGGCTATACACTTGTCTATTGCCTGCACTAACCATGGAACTGTGTGATGACACAGCAAATTAATGCACCATGCGTCGGGTTTGTGGCTTGGTTTGTGGTTTGTGCTCTGCTCCATTACGATTTAATATTTTTTTTATATTACCAACTGTTACTAACAATCCTCAGCAACAACACCATGGTCATGATGGTGTGTAAGGAAGAAGCAAATGAAGGTAAACTAAAAAAATGGAATTTAATGTAGGCTATACCAACTGAAGAGAAATAACAGGGTAATACAGTATTTAACATGATAGAAATAAGAACCAGTGAAAGTGGGGGTAACATAAAGTAAAGATATTTGAGAGTGCCCATCCGTGCAAGTTAGAAAGCTGTACAATTTAAAATTCTGCATAATGGCACAGCATTTCATAATATTTACTGTGAGAAAGTTTATATGTTGAAATGCTTCAGTTTGCTGCAATATGACTGATTTCACATTTGTCTCCAGCAATTACAAGGTAAAATATAAATATATATATATATATAAGTGTCATTTATATTCAGAATTCCCTTATCCAAATCGATTACTCATTTACCTAGCTCTTATCAATAACTCTTAATACGCTGTAAATTACAGTGCGTGGAGAATGTCGTTATTTCTATTGGAAAAAATGAAGTAGATGCTACCTGGGCTCAAACCAGGGACCCTCTGCACACATCAACAGCAGCCACCCTCGAAGCATCGTTACCCATCGCGCCACAAAAGCCTCTGCAAGGGTAACAACTACTTCAAGGTCTCAGAGCGAGTGATGTCACTGATTGAAACACCATTGAAACACCAGCGCACACCACCGCTAACAAGCTAGCATTTTCACATCGGTTACTCCGGCACACCTTAATCTCTTAGATTTCCACCCAAAACGAATAGCAGGTGAGTAGCACACTATTCTCATGCTTAAGTTCAAGGTCAGAATATGTGTAGAGGGAAAAGTGTATAAAAATATAATTACATTCCATTTACATGTGCTTAACACGGGTCGGAATCGGGCCCATGTGAGGTAATGATGCTTACTGATGGAAGCAGTTCTGGTGCTGAAGCCTCCAATGTTCCCCTCTAACCAATAAAGAAACATTTTTAAATGCAAAATGACTCTCTTTTGTATCATTCTACCATCAGTGACAAACTTATTATTGGATATGTTAAAGTTTTAATTTGATGTATTATTTATGTTCTAGTTAGTTGTGAATGTGGGTGACCATCTTAGTCAGTTGCAAAAATCCCCCAGCCAACTTCCCCTAAATATGACTCAGCTCAGTGGCTCTGTTTCCACAGTCTAAAATAGTTTAGCTAATGCTCTCTCTCAACATAGTCATAAGTCTCTGATAAACAGTGATATACCGTAGGTATAATAGCGTCAGCCAACGTTCATAAATACCTATATTAGATCTTAACAACATCTGCATGAGGTGTACTTTGTATGTTTGGAGAGCTTTTAATCCCCATTAACTCTGTCAGAAACTTCAAGTTAATTGCAGTTAAGAATGTTATTTACATGCCTGTTGTAAGGCTGCTTGTCATGTTATTTGTGAATTGCCATAAAATACCCCTCTTGGCTCGGAGTCTGGGTTCAGGAATTCCATTGTTATAGCAGACTGAAGACAACATGTGGCAACACAGATACACGCAGACACACAGAAGCAGCAGACATACAAGTGACAGGGCATGACTTGACCTGCCCTGCCCCCAGTACTTAAACTCTGCTGCTATAAATTGGGACACAGGTTACTCTTATCCAATATAATCTAATATATACATTTATATCAGTGACCATATGTGAAATACATATCCTGTTCTAGGTACGCACATCCTGTTCTGCCAAGGTATGTGGTAAATCATATTAGGTTGTATTTTGAGTGGATTTTCCCTTTAACTGATTTTTCTATGGCCACCAACTGTCATCCTCTGTCTTACTCAAAATAACATGGAAGTGTATCACAGTCATGGGTGTCTGAAAGTTTTACAAATAGCATGTGTACTCATCGACATGTATGCACATTACCATTTAAAGATACCGTATTTAATTAACTTTCTTAAGTAAAGCTCAATATATATTTTTCGTTATAGAGAAATTTAGAGATATATTAATCTTTGGAAGAACATAAAATAGTGTCACAAAAGTTCAGATAACTGGTCACTTGCCATATGTATTCATTGAATCTTTTAAAAAATTGTCATGAACATTTGGTCAAAAAAATGTGACATCACTGCTTATTCAGGTGTGTTCAAAGCAGTTTACTAAACCACAAGCACTCTGTTTTCTGAACTACCAGCAGTTTTAGGCAGTCTGAGGAGGAAGTGGCATGAATCACAGACATTTAGAAAAAGAAACACTCAGTATAAAAACAGACTTGGCTCCTGGACCCCAGTCAGTCACTGTGCTGGATGCCACCAAGACAAGACCAGATGGAAATCACAGGTTTACTGCTCCTTGTGGTGGTTGCTCAGTCATTTGCTATGCCTCTGTCATCACCGGTGGAGACTGACAAGTGGCTATTAGCCGAGGTAAGCCAATTAAAGCTGTGGTTCTGATGTCCTTTTGTTTATCAATTTCTGTTTGGTGCACTGAATATTTATGTTTTTAATATTGATTTTACAGTTATCCTCATACTCGAAATAAGGATAAATGCGATAATGTATAGTATAAACAAAATGAGCATTATTTTATTTAAACAAAATTATTAATTGCATACAATATGCCAGACGTTGTTGAAATAAAATAACCCCTCAAATTGAACCCTGTGTTTCTCTTGTGATCTTGCTCCTTAAATGACCATATTTAAATGACATCCATTCCATATGACCACGCTTAAACAGCTACATATCATGAAGGTGTTAACTTATGTTATTGTTTCCTCTTCAGAAATACCTCCGCAGGTTCTACAACCTTCGAGCTGGACTTCAGGGAACCCCGACCCACAGGTCGTCAGACGCCATGCAGGCTAAGGTCAGGGAGATGCAGTCCTTCTTCAACCTCCAAGTGACGGGGAGCCTGGACACTAACACCCTGGAACTGATGAGCATGGCCAGGTGTGGTGTCCCTGACGTGGGGGAATACAACCACTTCCCCCGACACCTCAAATGGCAGAACACCAATGTGACCTTCAGGTGAGGCGTCTCAAACACTCTGGGTCATATTTATTTTATGGTATTGGTGTAATAATGTTAATTTACTCCACATACACCACATGACCTTGGAATCAATGGATATTATCAGCTTTCATTACTTTGGATAAAACTTGTCAAGTTTCTCTTAAATGAAGACATGTTTCCTCTCTCTTGAAATGCCCTTCAGAATAGTGAATTATACTCCTGATCTGATGAAGGCAGATGTGGACAGAGCTATCCATAATGCCTTAAACATCTGGGCTGATGTCACGCCTCTGACCTTCAAGAAACTGCACGAGGGGAAGGCTGACATCATGATAGCATTTGGGACAAAAGGTAGACCAATTTCTTTATTCTGGCCTACAGTTGATAGACTATACAGAATATATGGAGAATATCTTGATTAATTTGATAATCTTACTGTAGTTTTGTTCAACATTCAGTGAACATTGTTTAGAGTTGTGCAAGACCCTGTCATAGAATAAATTGATTGAATGCTGGCAACACTTACTGAAACCATCCTCAAACATATTTTTTTCCCTGGCCTTTCTTTGTCTTTAGAACATGGAGACTTCAACCCCTTTGACGGCCCTGACGGTCTCTTAGCCCATGCCTATCCCCCTGGCAGAGACATTGGAGGAGACACACACTTTGATGAAGATGAACATTGGTCAATAGACTCAGACGGTAAATATTTGGTACATTTACGTGGGGGATCAAGGAAAATGTATGACATTTAATCAATGATTACTTACTGAGATATTTCCTCCCCTGTAGCCTACAACCTTTTCCTGGTCGCCACTCATGAGTTTGGCCATGCCCTTGGCTTGTCCCATTCTTCTGATCCTGGAGCTCTGATGTACCCAATCTACTCCTACAGCCAGGGTTATCCACTGTCTGAGGATGATATCACCGGCATTCAAGCTCTTTATGGTTAGTGTTCCACTTATTAACACAAACAGAAAATAGTTACAGATAATTATGTCAAAAGTTTGGACACACCGACTCATTCCAGGGTTTTTCTTTATTTGTACTATTTTATACATTGTAGAATAATAGTGAAGACATCAAAACTATGAAATAACACATATGGGATCATGTAGTAACCGAAAAAGTGTTAAACAAATCAAAATATATTTATATTCGAGATTCTTCAAAGTAGCCTATCTTTACCTTGATGACAGCTTTGCACACCTCTTGGCATTCTCTCATACAGCTTCATGAAGTAGTCACCTGGGAATGCATTTCAATTAACAGATGTGCCTTGTGGAATTTCATTCCTTCTTAACCTCTCCTGGATCGTTCGGGACGCTAGCGTCCAACCTCGCCAGTGAAATTGCAGGGCGCCAAATTCAAAATAACAGAAATCTCATAATTAAAATTCCTCAACCATACAAGTATTTTACACCATTTTAAAGATACACTTCTCGTTAATCCAACCACAGTGTCCGATTTCAAAAAGTATTTTCGGCGAAAGCAGAAATTATGTTAGGTCAGCAACTAGTCACAGAAATCATTCAGCCATTTTCCAACCAAAGAGAGTTGTCACAAAAAGCAGAAATATAGATAAAATCTATCACTAACCTTTGACGATCTTCATCAAATGACACTCCCAGGACTCAACGTTACACAATACGTGTATGTTTTGTTTGATCAAGTTCCTATTTATATCCAAAAACCTCAGTTTACATTGGCGCCATGTTCAGAAATGCCTCCAAAACATTCGGAGAAATTGCAGAGAGTCACATCAAATAACATAAATACTCATCATAAACTTTGATGAAAGATACATGTTTTACATAGAATTAAAGATAAACTAGTTCTTAATGCAACCGCTGTGTCAGATTTTTAAAAAAGCTTTACGGCAAAAGCACAATATTCAATAATCAGAGAACAGCGTACAGCCACACAAGTAAGCCATACAGTTAACCGACAAATGGTGGTGTCAACAAAAGTCATAAATAAATAGCATTATAAATCTTCACTTACCTTTGCTGATCTTCGTCGGAATGCACTCCCAGGACTCCCATTTCCACAAGAAATTTGTATTTTGTTTGATACGTCCATATTCATGTCCAAATACCTATGTTTTGTTTGTGCGTTTAGTTCACTATTCCAAAGGCACAATGCACGAGCGCAAACTCCAGACCAAAAGTCAAAATAGTTCCATTACAGTTTGTAGAAACATGTCAAACGATGTTTACAATCAACTTTAGTCTTTTTTATAATAAATCTTCAATAATATTCCAACCGGACAATAACATATTCATTACAGAGGAAAAAGAAGGAACGGCGTGACCTCGCAGTAAACAACTGATTGGCCTCAGCCTAGTCCACTTGTTGAAACAGCTCTTATTCTACACCCTTCCACAATAGAAGCCTCAACCAACGTTCTAAAGACTGTTGACATCTGCTGGAAGCCTTGTGAAGTGCAATCTGGCCTCATAGACACAGCATATTGGATAGGCATTCACTTAAATGAAACTACAAACCTCAGATTTCCCACTTCTTGGTTGGATTTGTCTCAGGTTTTCACCTGCCATATGAGTTCTGTTATACTCACAGACATCATTCAAACAGTTTTAGAAACTTCAGAGTGTTTTCTATCCAGTACTACTAATAATATGCATATATTAGCATCTGGGACAAAGTAGCAGGCAGTTTACTCTGGGCACCTTATTCATCCAAGCTACTCAATACTGCCCTCCCTGTCACCAAGAAGATAATGCGTTTTTTTGCGCCAATCAGTTGTGTTGTGACAAGGTAGGGGTGGTATACAGAAGATAGCCCTATTTGCTGTAGAGGATAAGTTCATTAGAGTTACCAGCCTCAGAAATTGCAGCCCAAATAAATGCTTCACAGAGTTTAATAACAGACACATCTCAACATCAACTGTTCAGAGGAGACTACGTGAATCAGGCCTTCATGGTCGAATTGTTGCAAAGAAACCACTACTAATGGATACCAACATGAAGAAGAGACTTGCTTTGGCCCAGAAACACGAACAATGAGATTCTTCGAAGTAGCCACCCGTTGCCTTGATGACAGCTTTACACACACTTGGCAAATTTGAGATTTTTGGTTCCAATCGCCTTGTCTTTGTGAGACGCAGAGTAGCTGAACGGATGACTTCCGCATGTGTGGTTCCCACTGTGAAGCATGGAGGAGGTGTGATGGTGTGGTGGTGCTTTGCTGGTGACATTGTCAGTGATTTTTCTTTACAATTCAAGGCACACTTAACCAGTATGGCTATCACAGCATTCTGCAGCGGTACTCCATCCCATCTGGTTTGTGCTTTGTGGGATTATCATTTATTTTTCAACAGGACAATGACCCATTTCACCTACAGGCTGTGCAAGGGCTATTTGACCAAGAAGGAGCATGATGGAGTGCTGCATCAGATGACCTGGTCTCCACAATCACCTGACCTCAACCCAATTGAGATGGTTTGGGATGAGTTGGACCGCAGAGCAAAGGAAAAGCAGCCAACAAGTGTTCAGCATGTGGGAACTCCTTCAAGACTGTTGGAATAATATTCCAGGTGAAGCTGGTTGAGAGAATGCCAAGAGTTTGCAACGTTGTCATCAAGGCAAAGGGTGGTTACTTTGAAGAATCTCAAGTATAAAATATATTTGGGTTTGTTTAACACTTTTTTGGTTACTACATGATTCCATACATGTTGTGTCATAGTTTTGATGTCTTCACTATTATTCTACAATGTAGAATGAGTAGGTGTGTCCATCTTTTGACTGGTACTGTAATTCCACCCACTGGAGTCATATTTTGAAACGCTCATTATGCGGTTCAATCCTTTAGGCCCGAACTCCAATGACAGCAAAGTGAAGCCCAAGCCAGATGCCCCAAACAAATGTGACCCCATGTTGAGTTTTGATGCTGTCACTGAGCTCAGAGGAGAAACAATCATCTTCAAAGACAGGTAGGGAGTGTGTTCATTCATGAGAACTTTTCTGCACAAACTATAAGGTTAAAATTGACAAAATGTATGTGTTGATGTTTTCTACTTGATGACAGGTTCTACTGGCGTCTCCATCCTCAGTTTGCAGAGCCTGAGCAAACCCTGATCAAATCCACCTGGCCCTCCCTCCCCAACAAAGTGGATGCTGCCTATGAGTACCCTGAGAAAGACATGGTCTTCATATTCAGTGGTGAATTACATGCTGGCAACACTGTTCGCATAGTCCTCTGTCATTTTGAATATGCAATTACAGTTCTACTTTGCTCATTTCCATCACATATACAGTAGATATCTAATCAAATTGATGTCGGTGCAAGAGTCATAGGTTCATTACGTTGACAAATTGTAATATTTTTCCAGGTATTAGAATGTGGGCCCTGAACGGCTACAGCCTAGTGGAGGGCTACCCCAAATACATCCATAAACTGGGACTCCCCAAGACCGTGCGGAGGGTGGATGCTGCTGTGTACATCCCAGACACCGGCAAGACCCTTCTGTTCTCTGAAGAGCAGTTCTGGAGGTAGGACGGTATGGTCTGGACTGGTCTGGTCTAGTCTTGTTGAGAGATGATATCTGCAAACATAACCGTTCATTATAGGTTATAGTCTTGGTTGTGTCTTATTGACAGTTATGATGAGAAGACTAACACAATGGACATTGGCTTCCCAAGATCCATTGAGATGGATTTCCCTGGAATGGGAGATGAGGTGGATGCTGCCTTATATAAATATGGTATATCACAATCACTCATTTCAATAATATTCTTATGTAGTTTCCGTTGCATTTGCTTTGAATATATAATAAATAGCTCTCTCTAACAAATTCATCCTTTCTTTCTCCTTGCAGGATATTTGCATTTCTTCCATGAACATACACAGTTTGAATACAGCTACAGTGCAAGGAAGGTCATTCAGATTGTTAGGACAAACTCCTTTCTCAACTGCTGATCCACTGGTGGAGAACTACTGTTATTTTATGGGAAACGTATCAATAGGTCATTTGTGCTGGACACCTGTGTGTTATTGTTATTTGTAACTCATCTCAAAGTACGCTGGAAAACTGCATGTAAAATGCATGTCTGAAGACTAAAGTAGGTTTAATATTTATTGGGAATGGGAAAACGGTTGGCTTATGCATCGAACAAATGCGGAAACCACTATGCAGGGTCTTGCTTTAGGGTATCAGAAAATGTGCATCATATTCACATGACTTGTTATAGTATTGAAGGGTGGGATAGAAACCACTATATATAGATATAGATCTAGATATACTTTAGAATACTGTAATTGCATTTCTCTCTGTATGTAAATGTTACTTGGGAAGTTACAGTAATGTGTTGCAGAGCCACCAATAGGTGGCATTCAAGGACACCACATCTAGAGTACGAGCTAATGCTTTTTATGGACTGTGAATGTTTTTACTACTAATTTTAATGACACATTTTCATGAATAAAATAATACGTGCAAATGGCATTGTCTGAGTGTTTGTGATTTAAATACTCTAATAGCAACATTTAGTGTCCGACGTGTAGGCCCACATCATATTCAAAATACGCTTTTTCTGTAACAAGACTAAATGCGTCTGTTTGGAAAAAAATGGTAAGAGACATGGGAAGAGATGATACGTTTGGTAAGACATGTAGGAAAATAGATATAGGGATGGGAAGAGATGGGAATTTATGGGACCACATTCTACACTGGGTGCTTTTTTGCAGGCGTTGTCATACTACCACATAGTTTGATCTTGGATCATCTAAGGTTATTGTGGTCAGGAAGTATAGAACATAGATAGAGCAGACTGCATAAAAGACTGCTTATGAATCACAAGTGCATTACAAACCATCTACACAGCACCATGCCACGGTATTGAGTAACCAGCCACAACTGACAAAATATTCCTCTTTGTCATCAATACTGCAACAGGGATGACTTGGCAGCTGAGTTGGCATAGCTCTGCCATTCTGTTGTAGGTATTGACTTTCCCAGCCCTCCCTACTTGTTTTTACATGGACACATCCTTGTATTGCCATTGGCCAAACTGCAGTTCTAAGTTTACACCACAAGAGGGTGCTACGTCAACACGGTTTCCTGCAAGCTCAGTCTGAATCAGAGGAGGCTGGTGGAAGGAGTTATAGGAGCACATGCTCATTGTAATTGCTGGAATGGAATTAATCCAACACATCAAACACACGGAAACCGTATTCCATTCCAACCATTACAATGAGCTAGTCCTCCTATAACTCCTTCCACCAGCCTCCTCTGGTATGAACGGTTGTTTACCATGAGCTCAGTCTGAATGGTGGTTCACTTTGAGCTCAGCCACCCAAACAAAAATGGGATACTCTGAGTAACATGAGTCGCTCATTAAATGCTGTGATTCTTCCAAGGAAAGCTCTACGTTTTAAGATGCAGCCACAGACCCACATTTAATTTTACCTTTATTTAACCAGGCAAGTCAGTTAAGAACAAATTCTTATTTTCAATGACGGCCTAGGAACAGTGGGTTAACTGCCTGTTCAGGGACAGAACGACAGATTTGTACCTTGTCAGCTCGGGGGTTTGAACTTGCAACCTTCTGGTTACTAGTCCAACGCTCTAACCACCAGGCTACCTGCCACCCCGATACTATGCATCTTAGCTCAACTATGGGAAAATGTACAACCCTATCAGTGCCAAACTGTAGCAGCTTATGTCAAATGTTTTAGTTCGTTCTGTCAAGCCTTCCAAAAAGTATAAATCAAGTCCATTGATAAAATCATGTATGTTAGAGTGAGCAAATAGAGATTAAATCGAGTAGTTATGTTCTTAGTACATGTTCTTGAGCTGAACTGATCAGAATGGTATCTATGATGCATCAGTGAGTCAGCATGAGGCTTCTGAGGTCCAGACAGACTCTCCAAGGTGGAGCAGTTGCGATCCAAGACTACCAACAAAAATAGCGATGAAGCTCGTGAGTTTAAGAAACTTTATCTTTGGGCCGGACCATGTGGATGCAATTACAGAGCAGGCCCCAAGTCTTCTGGTTTCCTCGTTAGCTGCGTCACTGATTTCTCTGAAACAAGCTCTGTTGTTGGCCAGTGGTATGTCCCTCTCCCCCGACCATAGGTAAGAAGATATAGGAAAATATCCAGAAGGTCTCAAAATGATACAAAACCGCTCATGTTTCATATTGTTACCCTCCTGATTCTGACTGATATTGGACATTTACTGTCTGTCAGCGAACCCAATGTAGTGTGGAAATGTAACATGAAGCGTGATAACACAATGAAACACCTAAAGAAAATAACTTCAAATGAAGGAATTAGTTGTGTTAAGAAAACACCTCAGGCAGAGTAAAGACCCACAAATAGTTAACTGCATGGAGGTGCTCTATTGTGTCCTGCTGGAAGTAACTCCAGTCTTGGCACCTCTGATGGAAACCAGATGGGAGGAAAAGAGAGAGAGAGAGGCCATACAATCTCAGGATGTGTCCCTTTTCCTTAGGAAAAATCCCATCTCAAACCACCACTACTGAGAGTGATGCAAGCTCTTTAAACTTCACCCCCCTCCCCGCAAACAACACAGTTGGTGGAACTGATTATTTTGACAGTGAGTACGCATCAGGCCTGCAAGATTAGATAGGGTTTGGAAAGAGGGTATGGCTGAGTGTGAGGAATTCCTAGACAACAAACCAACATAACAACCACATAATAACATGACTCGCTTGTGTCATCAATTTGTCTGAACTATTAAATCACCCCCTCTTAAAATACAGTACATGTTTTGTTCAGGTTTCTGTCGTCTATGTAGTTTAGTGTTTTCTATGTAACAATCTTTCACCACACATCAAGTTCCATATCAGGAACTAAATACCTGGGGTGGCAGGTAGCCTAGTGATTAGAGTGTTGGACCAGTAACTGAAATGTTCCAAGATTGAATCCCTGAGCTGACAAGGTAAAAATCTGTCGTTCTACCCCTGAACAAGGCAGTTAATCCACTGTTCCTAGGCCATCGTTGTAAATAAGAATTTGTTCTTAATTGACTTGCCTAGTTAAATAAATAAAAATATTTAAAAAATGGATTTGAATAAAGCCTGCCGGATTACAAGTACAAACATTTATGCACTCACTACTTTAAGTCGCTCTGGATCAGCCTCCTGAGGTTGTAGAGGCACTGTTGCACCTTCACATCACAGTCTGTGCAGGTGGACCTGTCTGTGATGTGTACACCAAGGATAACTTTTTTTATAGACCGAGTCACTGGTGCTTCCTGCTTTCATTTTTGCTTGTAAGCAGGAATCAGGAGGATATAATTATGATCAGTTTTGCCAAATGGAGGGCAAGGGAAAACTTTGTACGTGTCTCTGTGTGTGGAGTAAAGGTGGTCTAGAGGTTTGTACGTGTCTCTGTGTGTGGAGTAAAGGTGGTCTAGAGGTTTGTACGTGTCTCTGTGTGTGGAGTAAAGGTGGTCTAGAGGTTTGTGCGTGTCTCTGTGTGTGTGGAGTAAAGGTGGTCTAGAGGTTTGTACGTGTCTCTGTGTGTGTGGAGTAAAGGTGGTCTAGAGGTTTGTACGTGTCTCTGTGTGTGGAGTAAAGGTGGTCTAGAGGTTTGTACGTGTCTGTGTGTGTGGAGTAAAGGTGGTCTAGAGGTTTGTACGTGTCTCTGTGTGTAGAGTAAAGGTTGTCTAGAGGTTTGTACGTGTCTCTGTGTGTGGAGTAAAGGTGGTCTAGAGGTTTGTATGTGTCTCTGTGTGTGGAGTAAAGGTGGTCTAGAGGTTTGTACGTGTCTCTGTGTAGAGTAAAGGTTGTCTAGAGGTTTGTACGTGTCTCTGTGTGTGGAGTAAAGGTGGTCTAGAGGTTTGTACGTGTCTCTATGTGTGGAGTAAAGGTGGTCTAGAATAATTTTCCTCTAGTTGGACATTTAACATGCTGATAGAAACGAGGTAAAACTGATTTCGGTTCCCTGCGTTAAAGTCCCCAGCCACTAGGAGTGCCGCCTCTGGATGAGCATTTCTCTGTTTGCTTATGGTGGTATACAGCTCATTTAAGTGCCAGCATCAGTCTGTGGTGGTATGTAGACAGCTATGAAAAATACAGATGAAAAGTTTAGGTAGATAGTGTGGTCTACAGCTTATCGTGAGATACTCTACCTCAGGCGAGCAAAACCCAGAGACTTCCTTAGATATCGTGCACCAGCTGTTGTTCACATAGTGGGGCAAAAAAGTATTTAGTCAGCCACCAATTGTGCAAGTTCTCCCACTTAAAAAGATGAGAGAGGCCTGTAATTTTCATCATAGGTACACTTCAACTATGACAGACAAAATTATAAAAAAAATCCAGAAAATCACATTGTAGGATTTTTATGAAGTTATTTACAAATTATGGTGGAAAATAAGTATTTGGTCAATAACAAATGTTTATCTCAATACTTTGTTATATACCCTTTGTTGGCAATGACAGAGGTCAAACGTTTTCTATAAGTCAAACACAAGGTTTTCACACACTGTTGCTGGTATTTTGGCCCATTCCTCCATGCAGATCTCCTCTAGAGCAGTGATGTTTTGGGGCTGTTGCTGGGCAACAAGGACTTTCAACTCCCTCCAAAATATTTTCTTTGGGGTTGAGTTCTGGAGACTGGCTAGGCCACTCCAGGACCTTGAAATACTTCTTACGAAGCTACTCCTTCGTTGCCCGTGCAGTGTGTTTGGGATCATTGTCATGCTGAAAGACATTTCATCTTCAATGCCCTTGCTGATGGAAGGAGGTTTTCACTCAAAATCTCACGATACATGGCCCCATTCATTCTTTCCTTTACACGGATCAGTCGTCCTAGTCCCTTTGCAGAAAAACAGCCCCAAAGCATGATGTTTCCACCCCCATGCTTCACAGTAGGTATGGTGTTATTTGGATGCAACTCAGCATTCTTTGTCCTCCAAACACAACGAGTTGAGTTTTTACCAAAAAGTTATATTTTGGTTTCATTCATATGACATTCTCCCGATCTTCTTCTGGATCATCCAAATGCTCTCTAGCAAACTTCAGACGGGCCTGGACATGTACTGGCTTAAGCAGGGGGACAAGTCTGGCACTGCAGGATTTGAGTCCCTGGCGGCATAGTGTGTTACTGATGGTAGGCTTTGTTACTTTGGTCTCAGCTCTCTGCAGGTCATTCACTAGGTCCCCCCCGTGTGGTTCTGGGATTTTTGCTCACCGTTCTTGTGATAATTTTGACCCCACGGGGTGAGATCTTGCGTGGAGCCCCAGATCGAGGGAGATTATCAGTGGTCTTGTATGTCTTCCATGTCCTAATAATTGCTCCCACAGTTGATTTCTTCAAACCAAGCTGCTTACCTATTGCAGATTCAGTCTTCCCAGCTTGGTGCAGGTCTACAATTTTGTTTCCCCTTGTTAAGGATCAGCGTGGCATATGTGTTGTTCCCTACCCTTACCACCTGGGGGCGGCCCATCAGGAAGTCCAGGATCCAGTTGCAGAGGGAGGTGTTTCGTTCCAGGGTCCTTAGCTTAGTGATGAACTTTGTGGGCACTATGGTGTTGAACGCTGAGCTGTAGTCAATGAACAGTTAATTCTAATATGATGCTGACAGAGCCAATAGCTCTCTTTCCCATCAGGCCCAGCCCAGCCAGCTGGACAGGTCATGCTCTCTGGAGGCAGTTGGAAGGAAATTCTAACAGCAATGTTAAACGCTGTCCCTGAATAAGACCCAGAGAGAAGAGCCAGAAAAGAGACATTGTGAGTTGTACATGACATTTCTTTCCCCAAAATAGGGCTTTGACTTTTGACTTGAACTTAAGAGAGTATTGCAGACATCTCATTCAGAGGAAAAGTGGATTATTTTAATACATTTACGTTATCAGTTCTGCTTTATCATGCATAAATACATTATTATTTGATAATAATAATAATATATGCCATTTAGCAGACGCTTTTATCCAAAGCGACTTACAGTCATGTGTGCATACATTCTACGTATGGGTGGTCCCGGGAATTGAACCCACTACCCTGGCGTTACAAGCGCCATGCTCTACCAACTGAGCTACAGAAGGACCACACAGGCAGTAATGAGTCACCTGTGTAACAAACTCAAAGGGTCATGAGGAACATTCTAATTTGCCACTTTGCCCATGTTCAAAGTCGTAACACTACTGCCATCGACTTGCAAATGGTAACATCCTGCATGAATTTGTTTCTTCAGAAATGCACTTTTTACAAGTTTTTAGTGAACAGTAGGTCAGAACAGGTTGGTTACCATACCCAAACAGTCTACATACCAGCCCGTTCGTTCGTACCCGTTTGAAGGCTAGAGCTTGGTTTAGGCTGCTGATAGTGGCTCTGCTTTCAGGTTGATAAAGAAAACCTTCAGTGAAGGGAGAATCGCTGGCTAAAAACTCTGACACATTCTTTCACGTTCTTTGCATTTTCGCCACAGACACATCAATCAGAGATTATCGTGAACAGAATGTTAACAAAGTGGTGAGTCTCACTGGCTCACTTACTCAAATCAGAGGGATCTTCATAGGCTAGTGTACAATAGTTATTGTAGTACTTTTACTATAATGGCAAATCAAGTTTTAAATATACAAAGGAAGTGTCTGGCATGGGGATTTGTGGTTGAAATCCCTGTGAACTGCTTTTTGGCCTTTGGCTAAGAATTTGGAAGGCTAATTCTCATCTGCGTACTCTTATGCAAAACTATGTATAAAGGCCATACAAAACAAATAACCAAGATTGGATTGGAGGTATCTAACAATGTGAGCTGCATTCCAACATGCAGCACTGGTCTCCAGCCAATTTTATTTTGGAATAAAATATGATCAACATAATGTACATGTAGTGGCAGGTAGCCCAGCGGTTAGGAGCGATGGGCCAGTAACCGAAAGGTCGCTGGTTCGAATCCCCAAGCCGACTAGGTGAAAAATCTGTTGATGTGGCCTTGAGCAAGGCACTTAATAATGATTGTTCCTGTAAGTTGCTCTGGATAAGTGTGTCTGGTAAACTGTAAGCTGATGACTGGATACCATAGCCTACATTATATCTAATGTCACAGAAATTAACACCAGAAAGCAAAACACACAAGCCCAGTAAGTCTGTTGTAGTTGTCTGACACGACAATGGCACGTCCTCACAACCCGTAACATAGTGTGTCAGCTCCCTTTGTTGCCCTGCATAGAAGCCCTAAACATTGTGTTCATTCACCCACTGTTTCCACGCCAGGCAGCAAACAATATCAGGTTGGCCTGTGCTGTCTAAACAAACCCCAGCTTTATGAGGAAAGAAATATCCTTTTCCCTTGAACTGCGGCAATCCTCTAAGGCCAGACAAATCCTGCAGTTTACAGAGAACCATGAAGCAATAAGCTATGTGAGCTAAATGAATTAGCTGCTTCAATAACTCTCTGCTCTAGAGGATCTGTCCGTTTTAAGGTCAGATTGCATCTGTCTGATAGCGGTTCAAGCGAGCGTGGAGAAGTTAATAAAGACACCCTGGTCTTGCATGCCTGAACTAATTACACCCCAAAAGCTCCTTCCCTTTGTAGTAATTACATCTCAGAGCCAAACCACTGTGGCACAGGAGCCCGTGGACGACACAATTATTACCTCTCTGGCCTATTTCAATCAACCCAAATAACCAATAAGGATAATAAGAACCCTAACCTTATAAAAGTCTTATGAGCAAGTCAGATGTAGATGGAGATGTGCACACCCCTGCTCGAGTGCTGTATCATTCCCACAGTCCGTGAGAATAAGGTTTTTGCAGCTTGTTTGCCAATCCTCCTCCCCTCTATTTTACCTCCCCTCCCTTGTTATAGCTGGATTATTGTACAAAAGGTGATAAACAATCATACATGAAATAGGGCAGTGTAACCAATTTCCCCACAGGACCTGCTACAGTGGGTCATTTACTGACTGTTTAGGGCCATGTCTGAAGCCTTGAGCTGGCTGATTGTGTTTCTGATCGTATCGCTTTAGCTCTCTCACTGGAAACAGAAAACAACCCTTCATGCCTTACATGCCCCAATTCTCAACTCCAGCAGAGGTAATCATAAAAGGGCAAATGTATTCTTGTAGTTTCTTCTTCTACTATACTGTATGTGTCATTGTAGTAGGGCTAAGAGATTCAAAAAGTGGGTCATCCATCAACACATGGGCTAAAGCGAAACAAAGAAGGCACTTCATGTGTGATTATTAATAGGCCAGCTCCTTGGATCTGATCTACCCGTGGGTTTAACATCATCACATTTCCTATTCACATGACATTAGAGACGGAAGAGGAAGCAAGATCTCAATCACTCCTTTTTTTCTGGTTCGTATACAGTCAATGAACTAAGCAGACCAGACCCAGCTGCTAATGCATTGGTGCCTATGGGAGAGCCATCCCTTAAGCAGACGGGAATTGTGACAATTTTCTTTCAATCGTAAACGGCCTGAGTTATCCACCATCTTTGTGGAATGCTTCTCTGTCTCTCTTGCTGAGATTCCCTAAAAACCTGCCACTTCGATACAGCTACCACCAGAAGTCACTTTTTCGCAGCAGGTTAGGAGAATTAGGTTAAGGTTATGAAAGGGTTGGCGAAAATGCTCTACTAATCTGCGAGGAAAAGTCACTTCCAGTTGTAGCTGTATCGAAGTGGCAAGTTTTTGAGGAGTCCCCTCACTTGTTGGCAATAGATGTACAGTAGGGCAAAAAGTAGTTAGTCAGTCACCAATTGTGCAAGTTATCCCACTTAAAAAGATGATAGGTACATAGGTACACTTCAACTATGACAGACAAAATGAGAAAAATAAATCCAGAAAATCACATTGTAGGATTTGTAATGAATTTATTTGCAAATTATGGTGGAAAATAAGTATTTGGTCACCTACAAACAAGCAATATTTCTGGCTCTCACAGACCTGTAACTTCTTCTTTAAGAGGCTCCTCTGTCCTCCACTCGTTACCTGTATTAATGGCACCTGTTTGAACTTGTTATCAGTATAAAAGACACCTGTCCACAACCTCAAACAGTCACACTCCAATCTCCACTATGGCCAAGACCAAAGAGGTGTCAAAGGACACCAGAAACACAATTGTAGACCTGCACCAGGCTGGGAAGAATGAATCTGCAATAGGTAAGCAGCTTGGTTTGAAGAAATAAACTGTGGGAGCAATTATTAGGAAATGGAATACATACAAGACCACTGATAATCTCCCTCGATCTGGGGCTCCACGCAAGATCTCACCCCGTGGGGTCAAAATGATCACAAGAACGGTGAGCAAAACTCCCAGAACCACACGGGGGGACCTAGTGAATAACTTGCAGAGAGCTGGGACCAAAGTAACAAAGCCTACCATCAGTAACACACTATGCCTCCAGGGACTCAAATCCTGCAATGCCAGACGTGTTCCCCTGCTTAAGCCAGAACATGTCCAGGCCCGTCTGAAGTTTGCTAGAGAGCATTTGGATGATACAGAAGAAGATTGGGAGAATGTCGTATGGTCAGATGAAACCAAAATATAACTTTTTTGTAAAAACTCAACTCGTCGTGTTTGGAGGACAAAGAATGCTGAGTTGCATCCAAAGAACACCATACCTACTGTGAAGCATGGGGGTGGAAACATCATGCTTTGGGGCTGTTTTTCTGCAAAGGGACCAGGACGACTGATCCGTGTAAAGGAAAGAATGAATGGGGCCATGTATCGTGAGATTTTGAGTGAAAACCTCCTTCCATCAGCAAGGGCATTGAAGATGAAACGTGGCTGGGTCTTTCAGCATGACAGTGATCCCAAACACACACCGCCCGGGCAACGAAGGAGTGGCTTCGTAAGAAGCATTTCAAGGTCCTGGAGTGGCCTAGCCAGTCTCCAGATCTCAACCCCATAGAAAATCTTTGGAGGGAGTTGAAAGTCCGTGTTGCCCAGCAACAGCCCCAAAACATCACTGCTCTAGAGGAGATCTGCATGGAGGAATGGGCCAAAATTCCAGCAACAGTGTGTGAAAACCTTGTGAAGACTTACAGAAAACGTTCAACCTGTCATTGCCAACAAAGGGTATATAACAAAGTATATAAACTTTTGTTATTGACCAAATACTTATTTTCCACCATAATTTGCAAATAAATTCATGAAAAATCCTACAATGTGATTTTCTGGATTTTTTTTTCTCATTTTGTCTGTCATAGTTGAAGTGTACCTATGATGAAAATTACAGGCCTCTCTCATCTTTTTAAGTGGGAGATCTTGCACAATTGGTGGCAGACTAAATACTTTTTTGCTCCACGGTATAACCGGCCAATCAAAATCCTCATCCAGGCTGTATCACATCCGGCTGTGATTGGAAGTCCCAAAGGGCGGCGGACAATTGGCCCAGCGTCGTTCGGGTTAGGCCGTCATTGTAAATAAGAACTTGTTTTTAACTGACTTGCCCAGCTAAATAAAGATGAAATAAAAACCATGTGTTATAATCAGGCCATATCCAGAGGCAAAGAGATTCTGTAGAAAACTGGGCTATTGGTAAGGGTGCTGCTGTGGTCTTTAAAATATATTTTGCCAAAACATGACATTAGTTCAGTGCAATACAAATGCTAATAAGATATATTGTATGTATGCAGATTGCCAAGTAGCTATCTGCTACAGTAGCTACTACTCTTAGACATCCAGGTTACAGTATGACCATTTTCTGTGAATTCCACATTATGTTACTCTATTTGTCAGATGAAGACACATTGTCATAGAAAGTGTAATGAAAATCTTCACATTTACTGGGAATCATTGATTTTTCTCAGCCAGTGAATCCATAATGCATGGAGCAAATGGCCAGCTGTGTGTGTGTGTTTGTGTGTATCTTATATTTTAGAATCCATTATGAAGTGGCCTGGGGATGTTGAACATGTCTCCAGAGGGTTCAGTAAGCAAATCACTGCTGCATTAAAACACCCCAGCAGAGTTGAGCCTTTGGCTCACTGATCTGTGCTCTATTGGGCTACCCTGATACAGTAGCTCTGAGTGTCATGACCCCTCATATACCTGAACCTTTTATATTGCCCTGGAGAGACATGTCGGTATCTTTATATTTCAAAACCAAAGATAAAGTAACAACCAAGGTACTCAGAAAATTGAGTCACTGGATTACAAACATGTAAATAAATGGTAAAGAAAAGTTCAAGACTCCTTTGTGACTCTTTTATGACTCATTTATTCTAAGCTGATTAGTTGTATTTGGATTGCAAATGTTTTTTTGTTGTAATTTAACACCGTTCAGGTTGATCCTGGCAGGCTGACCTGAGGGAGGTAGCTGTGATTGACAGCCCTCCAACCACCCCGCCTCCAAATTCCTGCTCTCCAGGAGATGGACTAACGGCCCAGACATCTGGAACAGGTTTACTAAATGGGGCATCCGCAGAGGGCCAAACTCTCAGAAAATCACATTTGCTCTTCTTCTCTCTCTCTCCCTCCTTGGTTGGCAAAAATATATCTAAAAGAGTATAAACTGAAGCAAAATCATAGCAAAGCCATACTTTTCCAGAGCAGGGTGTTGTAATACAGGAGATGTAATCTGGAGTAAACCTTCTTTTGTGGAGTCAAACTTCTTTTGGCACTGTCATTGGCACACGGGTCTCTTAGAATTTCAAAGGACTGTGCTTTGGCAACCACTGCAAGGAGCTGAGGGGATATCTGAATGCTCTCTGTGTCTTTAAGGAGGAGCACACAATGGAACACTCTCAGAGCACAGAGATCTGTGGAGTTACAGCCAGCCGCCATTACACAAAGTCAGGCCGTTCTCCTCCTTTCCCTCTCCCTTTCTCTTTCCCTCTCACAGACTTCATACATCAGTCCACAGGATCATGGTTCCCTGCCTGGAACTAGTGTCTCTGACTGCTTCTGTTTAAGGACCTCTCGAGACCACTCACTAGTGTGGGTGCGTTTACAGGGGGAGTTTCAAGTAAATAAAGGAAGGATGTTAGGCAGCATGTGAAAGTAAATATAGTGCTGCGCTAGGCACTGAGGAAGACATAAGTGCTATTGTTACAGGACACACCCTGTGAGTCAGTACAGCAGACAAAGTGAAATCACATGAATCCAGCTCTATGAAATACAGGGAATTCTGTGAAATTGTGAAACCCTCTTGGAGTGACAACAGCGTGGTGTGCGTTGAAACCCAGACAATTTAATTATTTTCAAATACAGACACACCTAGCAATTGTGGAATGCAACAGGCTGTTGGGGACAAAGTTCAAAAATAATTACAAGTTAATACATTCATGTAAAGTACACAGATGTGTAGAATATTCCATCTATTTTACATCTACACAAAGTTATACACCGAAGGTACAAAACATTAAGAACACCTGCTCTTTCCATGACAGACCGACCAGGTGAATCCAGGTGAAAGCTATGATCCCTTACTGATGTGACTTGTCAAATCCACTTCTAATCAGTGTAGATGAAGGGGAGGAGACAGGTTAAAGAAGGATTTTAAGCCCTGAGACATGGATTGTGTACATGTGCCATTTAGAGGGTGAGTGGGCAGAACAAGACATTTCAGTGTCAAGAGCTGCACTGCTTCTGGGTTTTTCACAGTCAACAGTTTCCCGTGTGTATCAGAATGGTCCACCACCCAAAGGACATTGAGCCAACTTGACATCTGTGGGAGGCAATGGAGTCAACATAGGCCAGCATCCCTGGGGAACTCTTTGGACACCTTGTAGTGTCCATGACCTGACGAATTGAGGCTGTTCTCAGGGGTGAAATTCAATATTAGGAAGGTGTTCTTAATGTTTGGTACACTAAGTGTATACACTATTGATAAAGAAATATAAAACATCTTTAAGCAGATGTTTAACATTCAAAACAGTTCAAGTGAAGTTATGTCTCTTTCAGTCCATATTATACCACAGGAATAGCAACCAAGGCAGGTGTTCAAACATGCAGTTGTTGTTGCACAGAATATCTGAAGGATTTTGGCCAATGTAGATCCAAAGTTGATGCTGTAGAATAGCTGTGACATTTATAACATTTCAAAGTAGGGTGAATAATACAATGCATCAAATACATCACATATAGTGTTTCAGTTAAAACACACTTCTGTCAGAAGAGATAAGAAAATACAGGATGAAACATGTCTGTGTCTAATAAACTGCCTGAAGCCAATTTTATGTTTCGAAATAAATGGTCACGGTCATGGGAAACTGATTCAATAACAGAGCAGCGAAAATCCCCTAGGTGACGTTCAAGAATTTGTTTCTGCATTGATTTGTTCAGATCACATTTCAACCCGTTGTGTAACAGCTCTTTGAAACAGAACAGGCGATGTTGGCTTCCAGGTCTTAGGCCATGTAAACATGACTGAGGAAGATAGCAGGAGAATTTGTCCACAATAATATCTGATTGAAATGATAACTAGACATCCGAGGAGGGTGGTGGGAGGAGCTATAGGAGGACAGGATCATTGTAATGACTGGAATGGAATAAATGGAATATGGTCAAACATGTGCCTTCCATATGTTTGATAACATTCCATATTTTCAACGCCAGACATTACAATGAGCCTGTCCTCCTATAGCTCCTCCCACCAGCCTCCTATGCTAGACATACATAACTACATACTCTACATAAGATGTTTACCTTTTGGTCTGACATAAGAGTGGTCCTTGCACAGTAATGTGTATCTTTTTTTAGTTCCAGATCCTAAAATCTCCTTAAAATTTGGAAGAGGAAAAGCTAAATGGTTTGAAGATAACAAGCTAGTAATATCTTGAAATACATGATTTATGCATAGCAAGCATGACATGATAGTGTATCAACAGTGGATTGAAATAAATGCCTCAGGCCTTTGGAATAAAAGAAAAACACACATTTAATTTCAATTGAAACAAAACTGTTCAAATAGTAATTATCACGTTTGGCGGCAATAACAAAAAGTGTTCTTTGCATATAGTGATATAAGGCACAGTTTTAGCACTAATGTGCTAGTTAGATGTCCATACTGAAGGCAATAATCCCAACACAATCACGACACAATGCCTTTAACGTCACAGGTCAGCACCTCGTCATGTTTCTGTTCCTGTCCAAGCTGCCTGTGAAACTGGCCCTGCTTTTGAGCCCTCCAACAATGGATATTCTGGCCCAGGGTGATACTCTTGATGCTTGGCAAGTGACTTAGCATGTTATTTGGCAATGACGTTACTCCAGAGTTGGACAGATTGAGCTCCTGTAGAGACACAAGTCCACTGAACACAGCTGGGCTCAGTGCCTTTAGCTTGGCGTTGTTGGACAGGTCCAAGACCTGAAGGTTCTGAAGGCCTCTGAAACTGTTAGGCTGGATGTCAAAGAGCTCAGGAAGCGCACTGAGGGATAGGTGAACCAGGTCCTTGAGGTCCTCAAAGGCCCCCTCCTCAATGTGGGAGATACTGTTCCCATCCAGGCTTAGGTCCCTCAACGGGATGCCTTTGAGCTTAGGCACGGCCCTCAGCTGATTGGCTGCTAGAGTCAGGCTCTGGACATGTAGCAAGGGGCTCCTAGAGGAACTCCTGGAGACCACCGTCAGCTGGTTGTGGGACAGATCCACGTTGATTGGCTCTCCGTGACCTTTAGTGATGAACATGTCGAGGTCAAACTCCCGGAAGTGGTTGTGGCTGAGGTCAACCTCAGCCAGAGGGAGGCCAGAGAAGCAGCCCTCATCCAGGCCCTCCAGGGAGTTGTGGCTGAGGTCCAGAGACTCCAGGTAGCGCAGCCTGGACAGGGCCTTGGGGCTGACCATGGATATGCGATTGTTGCTGAGGTCCAGGCTGACCAAGGTGGTATAGCCAGGTCCAGAGAGCATAGTGTCGGTCAGCAGGGACATGGAGTTGGCGGACAAGTCCAGGTGGGCAGTGTCCAGGGGGATGGGGATGGGACTGGTGCCCACTCCCCTGCAATCCACCCTGGTCAGGCTGAAGCTGTCGAACAAGCCAAAGCTCTCCACCTCACAGTGGCAGCTTGGGTGGCAGTTCTTCACAGCTCTACCCTGGCAGTGAACAGCCAGGAGCATCCACAGACTAACACACAGGGGGAACGCCATCGTGCGCTGTAGGGGACACAAATACAAAACAAAGATGTTACTTCTAATGTATATTTGGGCTAAAAACAAATGATACATTGTAGTGACTAGCAGATATCTGAGAAAAGGTCAACGGAGAGATACATGGACTACGTGACTAGTAGTCTAATGTCTTCCATTCTTTCAAATGAAAAGGAACAACTAATTGGATATTATTCTCAGTGACTCAAAATAAACAAATACAGTATATGGGTCATTAACAGCACTCTGCATCATCCAGTGAACAGAGCAACATCCTGATAAACTAGAGGAGATTGGGGCTCCGTAGACACTACAGGGAGTAGAACATCTCTGTGAGTCACAATGATATGCACTCCATTACAGGGGTACATTAAGGATATAAATACACACAGCTAGCGTTAAACACATCATGCTTAAATATAATCTCTACATACACATTAAATACTAAATAAATATGACAAATGTGGTAATGGCCATAAGCGACTCATTTATTTTTTATTTAGTAGACACACGTTAGCAGTATTCCTTCCCTCAAGCCGCTTCTATGAACAACGTAACAGAGATTACTCTCGGAACAAACAGTAAATGTAGTGTTAGAAAACTCAAATTTAGAGATTTTCCCTTTCAAAATGCCACCTGTTACCAGAAACACTTCAAGCTTTCCTTGCAACACACACCAACAGCCCTAATTTCTCTTTTCTTTGGGCTCCCAATGGATTTGACCTCATTTTCTTGATCAAAGAGCTCATTCCCACTTATTTTTCTTAGTTTACAACACAAACGATTCATGGTTGTGAGGATGCAAAAGGAGACATCATCGCTCAAGGTCCTTATAATATCTGTGTCTCATCTCTAAAGGTGCTTACACTAGGAAGAAGGAAATGTCATCAGTCTCCTCCAAGCAGACAGTTCTGTATTAAGATGTCTGAGACACCAGTAGCTACTCATTAGAAAGTTCACATTTACATCTTAAGTACTGTGTGTCAAATGGCACGCAGTATCAAAAATAACAATGGAATGTCAGACAAAACAGTTAACCTTGAAAACATTTAAATAAGTTTAATAACCAAGCAATAACTAAAACAGAACATGCACTTCATACCTCTATTTTCTGTTGTCGCTAGTTTCCTGTTCACTCCACAGCGCTAGATATCTGACTGAGAAGAAGGCTGGTGGTTCACAGGACTTTTGTTCCCTAACCCACGTCCGTTGTGGAGGTAAATTATCTGCTTTTAAACCTATTAGTGCACTTGGCAGCAACACTGGCATAGAGTACCCACACGCAACAAATGGAAATTGGGCAAAGGTTAAAGGGGCAATCAGCAGTTTTACTTAGAAATTAATGATATGTACCCATTGAGTATTTAAAAGAACATAACTTGGAAATGCCTCATGATCTTAGTTCAACTGTTGTACCCCATCAGAACCCAAAATATAAGCTTGTTTTAATCCAATGTTTGTAAACAAAGTAAATGTAAACAAACACTGCATTGCCTAAAAACATGGGTAAAACTATCATTTTGATATCATGGATGGTCTGTCCTAACATCTATAGCTTAGTCTTTGAATTTGAGAGTGGTAAAAATTTTCTAGCCCCATCCCAACTGCTTTTTACCATAACAGTGGTGGGGAGATGGCTTTGATATGGTTTAAACGGCTCATTGCTGCTTTAACGATTGTAGTTGTAAAACAGCTGAATAAGTGTTCATTGGTCAGGAGGTGTATACCCAAGCATGACCCAGCAGAAAAGCCATTGAAGGATTGATCATTAATTTGTGCAGTGGGCCAAAGTTAGGTACTGTATAGTCTGTGGAAGGTTATCACATCAAGCTTTCGTGCAGACAAATGACCCGCTAGTGGCCTCATGGGTGGAAGGTTATTACTTAGCCAAGATAATGCATCCACCTGACAGGTGTGGTATATCAAGAATCTGATTAAACAGCATGATCATTACATAGGTGCACCTTGTGCGGGGGACAAAAGGCCACTAAAATGTGCAGTTTTGTCATACAACAATGCCACAGATGTCTCAAGTTGAGGGAGTGTGCAATAGTCATGCTGACCGCAGGGATTTCCACCAGAACTGTTGACAGATAATTGAATGTTAATTTCTCGACCATAAGCACACTCCAATGTGGTTTTAGATAATTTGGCAATACGTCCAACCAGCCTCACAACATTTCCCAGTTATTCCATGGCCTGCATGTTTGGGATGCTCTGGAGCGTCGTGTACGACATCGTGTTCCAGTTCATGCCAATTTCCAATACAGCCATTGAAGAGGAGTGGGACAACATTCCACATGCCACAATCAACAGCATGATCAACTATGTGAAGGAGATGTGTCGTGCTGCATGAGGCAAATGGTGGTCACACCAGATACTGACTGGTTTTCTGATCCATGCTCCTACCCTTTTTTAATAAGGTATCTGTGACCAACAGATGATATCTGTATTCCCATTCATGTGAAATCCATAGATTAGGGCCTAAAGAACATATTTCAATTAACTGATTTTTTTTTATATGAACTGTAACTAAGTCAAATCTTTGAAAATGTTGCATTTATATTTTTGTTCAGTATATATAGTGTAATATTGGGATGCAAACTCAAAATTGAATACAATACATACTATATTTGACATGGTACAGGTGTCTTCTTTTTTAAAAGGCTATAACCATGTGTGAGAGGTGTATACTTTTGTTTCAAATTAGATGTTTAAGACTACCAAGAAACAATGTGTGACCCTGATTTAGCCCACAGCAGTAAAAATGTTTTAAGAGTTATCTGGTATGTTAATCCTAGATGGCCTGCAAAGGCTACAGAAGGTTATTATGTAACAGGGGATGTTGGATAATCAAAAAGGAAATCTGGAATAGTTTAGAATCAACATGAAGACTAATGTGGTAAACTGCCCAGAAACTCTGATATACTCAACTGGAGCTGTTCATGTTGTGTGGCGGTTGTGTCAGTTTATTCTTATTCTTATTCTAAAAAATAAAAAAGATCATGCAAATTTGTACAGAATTTCAGTAATGTAGCAAAATATCATCCCGCAAAGATCCATCTTGGATTCCCATATATACTAAACCAAAATATTAACGCAACATTCAATAATTTAAACAATTTTACAGTTCTTATAAGGAAATCAGTCAATTGAAATAAATTAATTAGGCCCTAATCTATGGATTTCACATGACTTGGCAGGGGAGCAGCCAATCAGAATTAGTTTTTCCCCACAAAAGGGCTTTATTACAGACAGAAATACTCCTGTTTCATCAGCTGTCTGGGTGGCTGGTCTCAGACCATCCCGCAGATGAAGAAGCCGGATGTGGAGGTCCTGGGCTGGCGTGGTTACACGTGGTCTGCGGTTGTGAGGCCGGTTGGACGTACTGCCAAATTCTCTAAAATGACGTTGGGGGCGGCTTATGGTAAGGAAATTAACATTCAAATCTCTGTTAACAGCTCTGGTGGAAATTCCTGCAGTCAGCATGCCAATTGCACGATCCCTCAAAACTTGAGACATCTGTGGCATTGTGTTGTGACAAAACAGCACATTTTAGAGTTGCCTTTTGTTGTCCCCAGCACAATGTGCATCTGTGTAATGATCATGCTGTTTAATTGAGTCTTTATTTAACTAGGCAAGTCAGTTAAGAACAAATTATTCTTTACAATGACGGTCTACTGGGGAACAGTGGGTTAACTGCCTTGTTCAGGGGAACAGTGGGTTAACTGCCTTGTTCAGGGGAACAGTGGGTTAACTGCCTTGTTCAGGGGAACAGTGGGTTAACTGCCTTGTTCAGGGGAACAGTGGGTTAACTGCCTTGTTCAGGGGGGGATTCAGTTTGAGGATTCGATCCAGCAACCTTTCGGTTACTGGCCCAACACTCTAAGCAGCTTCTTGATATGCCACACATGTCAGGTGGATGGATTATTTTGGCAAATGAGAAATGCTCACTAACAGGGATGTAAACACATGTGTGCACAACATTTGAGAGAAATAAATGTTTTGTGCATATGGAACATTTCTTGGATATTTTGTTTCAGCTCATGAAACATGAGACCAACACTTTACATGTTGCGCTTACATTTATGTTCAGTATAAATAGCTCAGCTTCCCCGTCTTGAGTTGAGCCACTCTGTCCTCAGTGTGTGAAAGAGAGAGAATGTGTTTTCTTTGGATTTGTTGACTCAAAGCCAGAGTCCCCCCTACCATACAAGATAGGGCAGAAGATATCAAATGACAGTGAGTGAGTATTTCCCCATTAAACAAGATCAATAGATTTATTGTGCTTCTGCTTGCCACAAATCCAAGATAAGGTACGTATCTTTCATAAGGTTTTGTTTTCACAATTCTAGATGAACTTTTACTACTAATTTGTTTCCATTTTAATAAAAACAATTACTTCAACAGGGAATCATCCTCCCATCCCGCGTTTACAAGCCTGCATACTCCCCAGACACGGACTACACCCTGCCGCTATGACATGGCTTGTCCATATATGTATATATTCTTAATGTCATTCCTTACTTAGATGTGTGTGTATTGGGTATATGTTGTGAAATTGTTAGATATTACTGCACTGTCGGAGCTAGAAGCACAAGCATTTCGCTACACCCGCAATAACATGTGCTAAAATGTGTGTGACCAATAAAATGTTATTTGACTTCATTATAACACAGATGAGGGGTCAGTCTAAAGCCATGCAGTGGGAATCTGTGGCTAAAACTAAGTGCTCCTTTAGTTCACAAGTCTAGTCTACTACATTGCTGCTAGCTAGTGTATTTTCCCTCTCTCTTCATTGTCCAAGTATGTTGTCCATGAATACATCTGCTGCTCTTTTACTGGGGATATTGAACTTCTCCACACCAGGTGTTCCTCTCATCCTTTCACCAATAAATTACAGCAAACAGTAAATGGCTGTTAGCCCAGACTTACAATCAGCACACTATAATTACTTGACAACTACGGCTGTCCGCACCTCAACTCTCCTCAGGGGAAATTGTAGGCCACAAACACATCTCACTTTTAGGATCTTGTCTTTCAACATGCTTATATCCTCAAAAGACACCATATACATTTAATCTGACTTCCTGTATTCTTTACCGCTCAGCATGTGAGGTAATGCTGAGCTATGTGGGAACTGGGAATGATGTTTTATTGCATTAACGGCTATTTTCCAGTGTCATTTGATGTCCTGGCATCTGAGGATGGTTTGAGCCTCATTAGAATAGGTCCAAGTAGGCCTTTGCAATGTTGCTTATACCTGATCTCTGCAGCTCAGACAGCAGGTCTATCACAGTTCAGAAGCATTATCCATGTGATGGAGAGTACACTCCCAGAAAAAAAGGGTTCCAAAAGGGTCATTTGGATGTCCTCATAGGAGAACCCTTTTTGGTTCAGATAGCACCTTTATTTCCCTAAGAGTGCATTTTACCAGTTAAATCCCAAAGTCAAAGCCTACAAACAATTTAATTAGGAGAGATTGTGTGGGCACGCTAATCCATTTAAGCCAAATTAATGCATGACATTAAGAAACAGGTTTAATGTGAGCTTGAAGTAACAGTATAGGCTAGTCTCATCAGGACAACAAGTAAGTCCTCAGTTTCCATAATGAATAGGATTTAACTATTGCACTGGCTATATTTCAGTGTTGTCACTGTAGAGTTAAAGTTTACAAAGCATTTCAAGACTTAAAGTGATCTTATCTCAAGATGAGTTCCATACCATCTGTTGTGAAGATCCAGCTAAATGACTCAATCCCAAATAAATGGAAACGATGGGAACAAATTTGATAATCTCAGACACTCATTTCATAATTTTCGATGGGCCTATTTTTTCCATTAATTAGGTATTGAGGAATACACAGTAGGGTGCATGGGTGGCATTGGGTGAGTCCCCCGTGGATGGTGGTCTCTGAGCCCTCTATAGCTATGCAACAATGGGACGCCGGAATATCGCGTCCTGGCGTCATTGGACTGTGATTTAGTTTAAAACATATTATATAGATATGGCATACGATTATCTCAATATTAAACCTATTTTGAGTCAAGAAAACTTGACTTCAAAAAGTAATAATCGTTAAGCCATGGCAATGTCTTGCTTGCATTCTTTAAATAAAGTCTGACTCAAAGCCCTGTGCATGCATTTCCATATAGGCTGCCTAAAAAAACGGTATTTAAGCGCAATATGAACTGGCCTCGGTGAGTAAAACAAGGCTAGCAAATTGACTTCGTTTGCCGCTGAAGATCACATTTTCTGTAGCCGTGGCAAACCTCGCCTTACCTTGCAGCCTGACGACTTTTCTGAGACCGTCAAACTCATCCGTGTGGTACCTGAGAAATGAATCATATCTCATGTACCAGACTACTCCCAAGTCCCGCCACCCTCTTCTGTCAATTATCACTCGACTTGTCACATTTCCATGAAGCACATCACTCAACCAAGTTTGGCCTGTGAATAAGTATTCTTCATGGTTAAGTACATGATTACAAGTGGAATTAACTAGGCTATTATGTGCAAATTGTACCTATCAGGGGAACGCAGTTTTTCTGAGAAATCAGAAATATGAGCTGACCTCCGTCGTTCCAAGGCTTGAAAACCTTGAAATCAAAATAAAAGTTTAAAATACCGTTGATAACAAGGACTATTCTAACTTGCTCACACATTTCTGACATACCTTTACCATCAAATAGGAATTTAGACCGTTAGCTCTCCTGGACAATCCAGTTTACTTCACCACGCCAAGGAATCTTGCAAGAGACTCAACCTCCGCTCCCATTTTTGTAAATCCCATATCATTGTGCGGTTCAGGCAAATTAGAGATTTCTTGCGGTTTTATATTAACTGTCAGTGCTGCAACTATCTATCCTGAGTTGAGGTCGAGACGAAACTCCCCAGACTTCTTCGTAGAGCACTGAAGTCCAGATAGGTTTCCGCCAGCATCACTTTGAAGTCGGACACGAAAGAGGCGCACTCTGGCGGCGAGACTGTTGCTTCGGCGACCGACATGAAATGATTCTATTGTTACTTACAGATACTCTATGAATAATGTTATGCAATAGAGCCCCACAGTGGAGGTGTCATAATACCCATAATATCTAGGGGTCAAAAAGGGGAATTGTTCCAAATGTTTTTCCACCATTAATGTTTCCAAAAGTGGATTTTAGAAACGCTTACAATAACGGCTGGGTTTCGTGTATGCTTACCCCGGTGTGACGTTGAGATAACCATGCAAATCTCTCCCAGGCAATGTGAATTTTCTCAATATTTTTGGCTCCATTTACTCTAAGATTCGAAAAGTAGATGGCATGCAAAACAACAAATCCCTGCAAGCTCCTGCACATCATCTCTCGCTGACACATTTTCTAACAGGTATTACTTAAATTAAAAACTTTCACAAGACAGTTCACAGAATTGTCCATTTAAAGAAATGTAGCCAACTTATTTATTACTCCATTTAGCTAACATTAGAGAGTTAATCTAGAGATGATCATCTATGGCTCGAATAGACAGTCTCGTCCAGATCATCTTGTCAAATGTAGTTCTCTATAATAGCCACATTAGCAGCTAATTAGTGTGTGTGTGTGTATATTGAGAAATGTCACCTTGTCCTAGAGAGAGATTTACACGGTTATCAAAACATCATGCAGGGTAAGCCTACATGAAACACAGCCCTTATTTGAAGTGCTTTAAATCCCGTAGTAAAAAATTGTGGGAAAACGATTGGAACCATTTCCCCGATTGACCGCTAGGTTTTATGGGTATTATGACTCATACTGTGGTACTCTATAGGATGCCTGTTTTTACTCGGACAATGATGGGGTTCTACTTTAGGAAATATAGCCCCTTTGGCTAAAATAAATTGAGAATATTTTTTGGTACTTGCGCACCTTACGGAAAATGTGGCTGGTGATGAAAATAGGAAATAGGAAACCCCAAATAGATAATAGATACTGTAAGCTATCTAGATTCTAGAAACCCTCTATTATTAAGGGAATGGTCAACAGAATTTCACAATGTTATGTAGCCTTTAGCCTAAATCATAAGATAGCCTTTTATTACTTAGATTTCCTAAAAGCTAAATGTTTAGTTTGGGCAATGGCAAACATCCCCAATAATGCAGACTAATGGATTCCATGCTTTTAGTTTTTTATATTTAATGCAGCCTCAATGTGGTGATGAAGGCCATCCATATCAACTGACAAATGGTTGATGTAGACATAAACAACAGAGGCTCTGCTCTGGGTGGTAAAAACGCTTTAAGATGAAGCAAGAGGGATGGGAAGGCCAAGTGGGAGAAATTATGACCAACATCTGCTGCAGCATAATACTGGGCTCCCCGCTGTCCACCTGTGGGTTCTGGGCTACATTCATTGTTTTCACAGTATGATGACAGAGAGTGGGCCCCAACACACACACACACACACACACACACACACACACACACACACACACACATACCTACAGACAGATGAAGAGGCAGGTATGAAAAACATTGAAGTTGAGAGAGAAAACAATATGTTTATTCAACTGTGGGCTTAACTTTTTTTCGCAGAAGTGGTCTTGTCAGCAGAATTTGGGAACCTGGCCACATCTATCCTCTAACTGTACTTGTTCAGGTCAGTAAAAATAAACAGCTGAAGGTGAGATTAGAAGGTTGCCACAAACAGTTTGCTGACTGTGTCCTCAGAAAACATTGGCAGTAACACAGTCCCAAAACAATATCCCTCCCTATCTGTCACTTTCTATTTGGCAGTGAATAGTGAAGTGGCTGGAAGAGTTAGAATAGTTCCATAGAGAACCGTGTGATTTTGGAATCCTGTTCATTTATTGGGCAATGTTCAGTGAATGACCCCTTGTGTAGCTAATTATGCTATCTGTGGTGAACGTTTTGCTATCAGAATCTGTAGGGATGGGGATTGCATGATTGTTAGACAGATGATCAAAATGTTTCTCCAGCTAAGGTATGGGGCTGGAGAAATGTAACCACACTGTAAATAACCACCCTAACTATGGACTGATGGTCCATGAGATTGATATGGTTTGAAACATACAGTATTTTGAAGCAGGAATTTGGCTCCATCTAGTGAATGTTAGAGTGAAAATGACTGCTCATTGGCTCAAATGGGGGTCCCACGAAGCTCGGCTTTACTAGTGTTAATAAGGGACCCACAAATGTTATATTAGTATTTTCCATGAAATACAGACCATGCATGTAGTTCCAACTTTTCTTTTTAATTAACAAAGGCTGCATTTGTAGAGTTCCATAAAGAAAGATGCCCTTTAACTCACATCAAGTAACACATCAACATTTGTCATTGAAAAATAGGTGTGTGGAAATTCAGTTTCATTGTCATGGTTGGTTCAGGGGAGGGTGGCTTAACCATCACAAGGGTTGGTAACTTTGTATGCATTCAGCTAGAGTCTGAGGTGCAAATGACTGGGAGGGTGAATACATTCACTCTACGGGATATAACATGTGCCCAGTACCAATGGTTCGTCTCTGAAACAGTCCATCGTTAGTACTCCATTCTTCATAAACTACTGCTATTGAGGGAGTGTGGCCTAAATCTACAGCGCTATAAATAGATGCATGGATTTGGTAAGTTCAGACAGTTTCTGACTATTGTTTTAATGTACTTCTCCCTCCACTCAGTGTGCAGAAAAGGCTTTTTGTGGTGCGGAGTGCTCACGAGCAAAGGGAGAGGGCACAAGAGCAAAAACTAAATAAACCGCAGAAACTTGGATATGTCTAAAAAAGGAACAGTACATCATAGACAGAGCTAGTGGCCAACAGTTGCAAGTTTACGCATTTACACACTATTCACACTTGTACAATAGGAAATCAAAAGAGTCTGTCCACTTTTCAATTAGGCTTATGAGGCAGCTCTTCTTCTGTAATGGACTTTCTGATCACTGGCCTTTTGTATACCTGACGTGTGCAGACTCACTAACATTACTGCATTGCAAGCACAGCGGCTGCGTGGGGAGAGAGCGGAGCAGACTTGAATGGATGCTAGGCAGTGCCTTTCTTTACTTCCAACACAGTAGATTTGATCTCTCCACACAGAATCCCCATCCAGTATAGTATATGAACAGTCCTAGTAGAAAGAAGAGGTTGTGTGGAGATGTTTGGAACAGCTGCCTTGTGATTGGCACATTCCTCTGTGCCAGGGACCTCTAGTGGGGATAGATTGACTTGAACCTGTGGCAGGCGTGGTTAAAAGTACATACAAATGTTTGTGCTCTTTGATCGAGAGGCAGGGCATCCAATGGAGTCGTCTTGCTCACTGACCCCCTAACTCTCTCACTGTGCTCTCTCACACACATTCACTCAGGAAAACAAAATCCCATGCACAACATACAAATATTTACACTTTTGCAAACATCAATTTACTTGGAAATTAGTTACAGTTATTCATGTATGAACATAAAAAAAAAAAACTTGTTTCTGTATTATTTAGTCGAAAACTACTCAAGTAATTTGACTGTTTTCTCTTGATTCACCCAGGAGAGGGGCGTTCCCCCTTGGTTAACTGATCAGGAACCCCTCCTCCCCAAATGCCTAGGGGCATGTGCTGGTCAACACTAAAAGTTCCATGGGCAAAGAAAACATACATTTTAGTCCGATTCTCTGTCAACCACAGGCTTCTTCTTGCCATACTATTCTAAAAGCCCACCAGTGGTGTGGGATGTGTAGAGACTGGACGTTTCTTACGACCCCTCACCCCATTTCCACGGCAACATTTAACAGTCAGAGTGTGCGAGCAGGTTGCGCAGCAATGAGAGGGAGAGCTGTGGCAGGGCAAGTGGTGTTGTGGGCTGAAGAGGGTGAGAGAACCCACCCCCATCCCTTTAACCAACCTGAGCTACAACTAACAGCCTTCACATTTCTCTTTCCTAACCTGTCAGGACAAAGTGTCCCCCCCACTTTTCACAATAAAGTGCTTCAGCTAACAAATGAAAACAAAAACAAATCTAATTACAAATCTACATGGTTGTTTGCTCTTCAGGCTTCCTTCCCTGTGTATATAACTGTGTGTTCTTGTTTGTACATGTATTGTAAAGTGTGTGTTTTGGCGTTTGTGTGTATTTGTTACAGGATTGGCTAGACTGACTGCCCTTAAATTGACTAATCTCATATACGCCTTTAAATGGACTAATCTCATATACTCCTTCCTTCTACTTCAATACTAAAGACAATGTCAGACAGGCATCACAACAGCCTCCTATTCCAAAACAATAAATAATCCCAACAGCAATACTAATACAGAGTAAAAACCTTTACATTATAATAACCTCTGTGATTTGCATTAAAAATATGTATTTTTCATGGGTGTATAAGTCTCTGGGCCCATGATAGATTGTCCTTATATCCATCTATTTCTTCTAGTACAAAATGTAAAAATCCTGCAAGTCGGATACAAAAAGCTGGGTAGAGTTTGTGCCCCCCCGTCCCACTGTATTCGGTTGACAGACAGCACGCAAGAAGATGCCTGCGTCTTGTTCATGTCCTGTGAATGTCTCAGTTCCAGGATCATTTGATCATCTTTGGTAGTGAATGTGTGCATCATCTCTCACGCACTTCATCGTTCAGTCTGCGATGCCAAAGGAGGTGTTACACTATCTGCCGTGTTGTTTCCTTAAACTCAGAAAAAGATCCAAACGGAAAGGTGCTTGGACTGCTACGTGAGGGAACATTGGGGTTCCGTGCTTGTCCTCAATGTTCTATTGTCAGGGTAGAGAGTGGTCCCTCTGGGCAGAGAAGGGGGACAGAGAGGTCACATCTGCCCCGATATGTGTGTGTGGTCTGCTACTCGTACAGTGTGACGGTGCAGTAGCAGAGGGCAGAGATTCTCCGGTCCACACTGGCCTTGTCTGTTGAGGAGACACAAACGCACAGTCAGATCACAGTGACTGTAGCTGCTGTTCTATGTCACAATGACCTGGCTACCATGCCACACACAGAGAAGCACAGTGCACTCTAAACCTCATCTGATTGAAGCCTCATCTGAAATAAGCTCAGAGCTGGACCAAGTGGTTCAAGTAAGCATGTGAGTGCTGATTAAAGATAAGAGGTCAAAGGGATTTTTCACAAGAGACTCTAGTTAACACACTTGACTGTCCATATTCATATCCACTACACCAGAGTCTCTGCTACAATGTGATGAGCTTGTCTGGTCTCTGACAGAGCCTGTTGGGGGAGCCTGGTTGTCAGATGGATTTGTGCTTTGGCCATACATGACATAACAATGGCGTAGCAGAAACAGACTGGTCTTCAGTCTACAGTTCAGGACGGCACGTGGATACTTACACTTGGCCACATTTTGGATGTCTGCAGGGTCCTGGAGGATCTTGGACAGGCCATCTAGCAGCATGGCAGCCTTGTTGTAACGGTAGGCTATGTCCTCCGTCTGCTGAAACATCTCATCCAGAGCTGCAGACTGCACCGTTTCCACAGCGTGGTTATAGATGAGTTTCTCTGCGGTCACGCTGTTGATCTCGTCTACGAAGCGCTGCTTGTCTGAGAAGAAGTGGTTCAGCTTGTCTGTGAGCCGCCGACACAGGGAGATGCAGCTCTTGTAACGCTCGTTCAGACTCTTCACCACTGAAGAAGGGGGTGAGGGAGGGGGAGAGAAAGTTAGTTATGCTCAAATAAAAATGAATTATATCTAAGTATTATACATGTATATTTTAAGTGTTTTAAGTTCGTATGCAGTTTATAAATACTATAGTGTAATGCCACTGTACCGGTCTGGGGACATTTTTCTTACCCTGCTTGACGGCGCTGGAAGGGTTGAGCTTGGCTGATTTGATCTGGGCCTTGGCCAGGTGGAGGGAGGAGGCTAGGAGCTGGGCAGCCTTCATGTACAGCACCAGCTGCTCTACCTGCCTGTAGAGGGTAGCACAGCACACATTACTAACCTATACGGCTTCCATGGCTTTTCTTTCTTAAAAACGTCATAATTGTCTTTTACAACAATCATTTAAATTGTGATGAAACTCATGTTTTTGTGCCTCACTATGATGAAATACTACAGGTCTGGGTCCAAACTAAAACCAGAATACTTTCAGTTAAACTGTGAACCCCATCCCCCCATTTTTAGTCTCTCCCTTACCCCCACTCCTTGCTGAGCTGGCTGATCTGGTCCACTACCACACTCTCCTGAGGGGGGTAGAGGGAGGCAGCCGATACTCCCAGGTCTGCCCCTCCTGCTCGCACCGCTGCGATCTCCAGAACACAGTCAGTGAAGGACAGCATCATCCTTAGGTGCATCAGAGTATCTGTGTGCTCTCGCTGTAGTCACAAACACATGATACAGGTCAGATATCCGTAGGCGCATCAGAGTGTCTGTGTGCTCTCGCTGTAGTCACAAACACATGATACAGGTCAGATATCCGTAGGTTCAGAGTGTCTGTGTGCTCTCGCTGTAGTCACAAACACATGATACAGGTCAGATATCCGTAGGTGCATCAGAGTGTCTGTGTGCTCTCGCTGTAGTCACAAACACATGATACAGGTCAGATATCCGTAGGAGCATCAGAGTGTCTGTGTGCTCTCGCTGTAGTCACAAACACATGATACAGGTCAGATATCCGTAGGTGCAGAGTGTCTGTGTGCTCTCGCTGTAGTCACAAACACATGATACAGGTCAGATATCCGTAGGTGCATCAGTGTCTGTGTGCTCTCGCTGTAGTCACAAACACATGATACAGGTCAGATATCCGTAGGAGCATCAGAGTGTCTGTGTGCTCTCGCTGTAGTCACAAACACATGATACAGGTCAGATATCCGTAGGTGCATCAGAGTGTCTGTGTGCTCTCGCTGTAGTCACAAACACATGATACAGGTCAGATATCCGTAGGTGCATCAGTGTCTGTGTGCTCTCGCTGTAGTCACAAACACATGATACAGGTCAGATATCCGTAGGTGCATCAGAGTGTCTGTGTGCTCTCGCTGTAGTCACAAACACATGATACAGGTCAGATATCCGTAGGTGCATCAGAGTGTCTGTGTGCTCTCGCTGTAGTCACAAACACATGATACAGGTCAGATATCCGTAGGTGCAGAGTGTCTGTGTGCTCTCGCTGTAGTCACAAACACATGATACAGGTCAGATATCCGTAGGTGCATCAGAGTGTCTGTGTGCTCTCGCTGTAGTCAAAAACACATGATACAGGTCAGATATCCGTAGGTTCAGAGTGTCTGTGTGCTCTCGCTGTAGTCACAAACACATGATACAGGTCAGATATCCGTAGGTGCATCAGAGTGTCTGTGTGCTCTCGCTGTAGTCACAAACACATGATACAGGTCAGATATCCGTAGGTGCATCAGAGTGTCTGTGTGCTCTCGCTGTAGTCACAAACACATGATACAGGTCAGATATCCGTAGGAGCATCAGAGTGTCTGTGTGCTCTCGCTGTAGTCACAAACACATGATACAGGTCAGATATCCGTAGGTGCATCAGAGTGTCTGTGTGCTCTCGCTGTAGTCACAAACACATGATACAGGTCAGATATCCGTAGGAGCATCAGTGTCTGTGTGCTCTCGCTGTAGTCACAAACACATGATACAGGTCAGATATCCGTAGGAGCATCAGAGTGTCTGTGTGCTCTCGCTGTAGTCACAAACACATGATACAGGTCAGATATCCGTAGGTGCATCAGAGTGTCTGTGTGCTCTCGCTGTAGTCACAAACACATGATACAGGTCAGATATCCGTAGGTGCATCAGTGTCTGTGTGCTCTCGCTGTAGTCACAAACACATGATACAGGTCAGATATCCGTAGGTGCATCAGAGTGTCTGTGTGCTCTCGCTGTAGTCACAAACACATGATACAGGTCAGATATCCGTAGGAGCATCAGAGTGTCTGTGTGCTCTCGCTGTAGTCACAAACACATGATACAGGTCAGATATCCGTAGGTGCATCAGAGTGTCTGTGTGCTCTCGCTGTAGTCACAAACACATGATACAGGTCAGATATCCGTAGGTTCAGAGTGTCTGTGTGCTCTCGCTGTAGTCACAAACACATGATACAGGTCAGATATCCGTAGGTTCATCAGAGTGTCTGTGTGCTCTCGCTGTAGTCACAAACACATGATACAGGTCAGATATCCGTAGGTTCATCAGAGTGACTGTGTGCTCTCGCTGTAGTCACAAACACATGATACAGGTCAGATATCCGTAGGAGCATCAGAGTGTCTGTGTGCTCTCGCTGTAGTCACAAACACATGATACAGGTCAGATATCCGTAGGAGCATCAGAGTGTCTGTGTGCTCTCGCTGTAGTCACAAACACATGATACAGGTCAGATATCCGTAGGTGCAGAGTGTCTGTGTGCTCTCGCTGTAGTCACAAACACATGATACAGGTCAGATATCCGTAGGGGCATCAGAGTGTCTGTGTGCTCTCGCTGTAGTCACAAACACATGATACAGGTCAGATATCCGTAGGTTCAGAGTGTCTGTGTGCTCGCTGTAGTCACAAACACATGATACAGGTCAGATATCCGTAGGCGCATCAGAGTGTCTGTGTGCTCTCGCTGTAGTCACAAACACATGATACAGGTCAGATATCCGTAGGTGCATCAGAGTGTCTGTGTGCTCTCGCTGTAGTCACAAACACATGATACAGGTCAGATATCCGTAGGTGCATCAGAGTGTCTGTGTGCTCTCGCTGTAGTCACAAACACATGATACAGGTCAGATATCCGTAGGTGCAGAGTGTCTGTGTGCTCTCGCTGTAGTCACAAACACATGATACAGGTCAGATATCCGTAGGAGCATCAGAGTATCTGTGTGCTCTCGCTGTAGTCACAAACACATGATACAGGTCAGATATCCGTAGGTGCATCAGAGTGACTGTGTGCTCTCGCTGTAGTCACAAACACATAATACAGGTCAGATATCCGTAGGTGCATCAGAGTGACTGTGTGCTCTCGCTGTAGTCACAAACACATGATACAGGTCAGATATCCGTAGGAGCATCAGAGTATCTGTGTGCTCTCGCTGTAGTCACAAACACATGATACAGGTCAGATATCCGTAGGTGCATCAGTGTCTGTGTGCTCTCGCTGTAGTCACAAACACATGATACAGGTCAGATATCCGTAGGAGCATCAGAGTGTCTGTGTGCTCTCGCTGTAGTCACAAACACATGATACAGGTCAGATATCCGTAGGTTCATCAGAGTGTCTGTGTGCTCTCGCTGTAGTCACAAACACATGATACAGGTCAGATATCCGTAGGGGCATCAGTGTCTGTGTGCTCTCGCTGTAGTCACAAACACATGATACAGGTCAGATATCCGTAGGTGCAGAGTGTCTGTGTGCTCTCGCTGTAGTCACAAACACATGATACAGGTCAGATATCCGTAGGTGCATCAGAGTGTCTGTGTGCTCTCGCTGTAGTCACAAACACATGATACAGGTCAGATATCCGTAGGTGCATCACATCAGAGTGTCTGTGTGCTCTCGCTGTAGTCACAAACACATGATACAGGTCAGATATCCGTAGGTGCATCAGAGTGTCTGTGTGCTCTCGCTGTAGTCACAAACACATGATACAGGTCAGATATCCGTAGGTGCAGAGTGTCTGTGTGCTCTCGCTGTAGTCACAAACACATGATACAGGTCAGATATCCGTAGGAGCATCAGAGTGTCTGTGTGCTCTCGCTGTAGTCACAAACACATGATACAGGTCAGATATCCGTAGGTGCATCAGAGTGTCTGTGTGCTCTCGCTGTAGTCACAAACACATGATACAGGTCAGATATCCGTAGGTGCATCAGAGTGTCTGTGTGCTCTCGCTGTAGTCACAAACACATGATACAGGTCAGATATCCGTAGGTGCATCAGAGTGTCTGTGTGCTCTCGCTGTAGTCACAAACACATGATACAGGTCAGATATCCGTAGGTGCATCAGTGTCTGTGTGCTCTCGCTGTAGTCACAAACACATGATACAGGTCAGATATCCGTAGGAGCATCAGAGTGTCTGTGTGCTCTCGCTGTAGTCACAAACACATGATACAGGTCAGATATCCGTAGGAGCATCAGAGTGTCTGTGTGCTCTCGCTGTAGTCACAAACACATGATACAGGTCAGATATCCGTAGGTGCATCAGAGTGTCTGTGTGCTCTCGCTGTAGTCACAAACACATGATACAGGTCAGATATCCGTAGGTGCAGAGTGTCTGTGTGCTCTCGCTGTAGTCACAAACACATGATACAGGTCAGATATCCGTAGGGGCATCAGAGTGTCTGTGTGCTCTCGCTGTAGTCACAAACACATGATACAGGTCAGATATCCGTAGGAGCATCAGAGTGTCTGTGTGCTCTCGCTGTAGTCACAAACACATGATACAGGTCAGATATCCGTAGGTGCATCAGAGTGCCTGTGTGCTCTCGCTGTAGTCACAAACACATGATACAGGTCAGATATCCGTAGGAGCATCAGAGTGTCTGTGTGCTCTCGCTGTAGTCACAAACACATGATACAGGTCAGATATCCGTAGGTGCAGAGTGTCTGTGTGCTCTCGCTGTAGTCACAAACACATGATACAGGTCAGATATCCGTAGGAGCATCAGAGTGTCTGTGTGCTCTCGCTGTAGTCACAAACACATGATACAGGTCAGATATCCGTAGGTGCATCAGAGTGTCTGTGTGCTCTCGCTGTAGTCACAAACACATGATACAGGTCAGATATCCGTAGGCGCATCAGAGTGTCTGTGTGCTCTCGCTGTAGTCACAAACACATGATACAGGTCAGATATCCGTAGGCGCATCAGAGTGACTGTGTGCTCTCGCTGTAGTCACAAACACATGATACAGGTCAGATATCCGTAGGTGCATCAGAGTGTCTGTGTGCTCTCGCTGTAGTCACAAACACATGATACAGGTCAGATATCCGTAGGTGCATCAGAGTGTCTGTGTGCTCTCGCTGTAGTCACAAACACATGATACAGGTCAGATATCCGTAGGTTCAGAGTGTCTGTGTGCTCTCGCTGTAGTCACAAACACATGATACAGGTCAGATATCCGTAGGCGCATCAGAGTGTCTGTGTGCTCTCGCTGTAGTCACAAACACATGATACAGGTCAGATATCCGTAGGTGCAGAGTGTCTGTGTGCTCTCGCTGTAGTCACAAACACATGATACAGGTCAGATATCCGTAGGAGCATCAGAGTATCTGTGTGCTCTCGCTGTAGTCACAAACACATGATACAGGTCAGATATCCGTAGGTGCATCAGAGTGACTGTGTGCTCTCGCTGTAGTCACAAACACATGATACAGGTCAGATATCCGTAGGTGCATCAGAGTGACTGTGTGCTCTCGCTGTAGTCACAAACACATGATACAGGTCAGATATCCGTAGGAGCATCAGAGTGTCTGTGTGCTCTCGCTGTAGTCACAAACACATGATACAGGTCAGATATCCGTAGGTGCATCAGTGTCTGTGTGCTCTCGCTGTAGTCACAAACACATGATACAGGTCAGATATCCGTAGGAGCATCAGAGTGTCTGTGTGCTCTCGCTGTAGTCACAAACACATGATACAGGTCAGATATCCATAGGAGCATCAGAGTGTCTGTGTGCTCTCGCTGTAGTCACAAACACATGATACAGGTCAGATATCCGTAGGTGCATCAGAGTGTCTGTGTGCTCTCGCTGTAGTCACAAACACATGATACAGGTCAGATATCCGTAGGTGCAGAGTGTCTGTGTGCTCTCGCTGTAGTCACAAACACATGATACAGGTCAGATATCCGTAGGGGCATCAGAGTGTCTGTGTGCTCTCGCTGTAGTCACAAACACATGATACAGGTCAGATATCCGTAGGAGCATCAGAGTGTCTGTGTGCTCTCGCTGTAGTCACAAACACATGATACAGGTCAGATATCCGTAGGTGCATCAGAGTGTCTGTGTGCTCTCGCTGTAGTCACAAACACATGATACAGGTCAGATATCCGTAGGTGCAGAGTGTCTGTGTGCTCTCGCTGTAGTCACAAACACATGATACAGGTCAGATATCCGTAGGAGCATCAGAGTGTCTGTGTGCTCTCGCTGTAGTCACAAACACATGATACAGGTCAGATATCCGTAGGTGCATCAGAGTGTCTGTGTGCTCTCGCTGTAGTCACAAACACATGATACAGGTCAGATATCCGTAGGAGCATCAGAGTGTCTGTGTGCTCTCGCTGTAGTCACAAACACATGATACAGGTCAGATATCCGTAGGTGCATCAGAGTGTCTGTGTGCTCTCGCTGTAGTCACAAACACATGATACAGGTCAGATATCCGTAGGTGCATCAGAGTGACTGTGTGCTCTCGCTGTAGTCACAAACACATGATACAGGTCAGATATCCGTAGGTGCATCAGAGTGTCTGTGTGCTCTCGCTGTAGTCACAAACACATGATACAGGTCAGATATCCGTAGGGGCATCAGAGTGTCTGTGTGCTCTCGCTGTAGTCACAAACACATGATACAGGTCAGATATCCATATTAGATATCCGTAGGTTCAGAGTGTCTGTGTGCTCTCGCTGTAGTCACAAACACATGATACAGGTCAGATATCCGTAGGTGCATCAGAGTGTCTGTGTGCTCTCGCTGTAGTCACAAACACATGATACAGGTCAGATATCCGTAGGTGCATCAGAGTGTCTGTGTGCTCTCGCTGTAGTCACAAACACATGATACAGGTCAGATATCCGTAGGTGCATCAGAGTGTCTGTGTGCTCTCGCTGTAGTCACAAACACATGATACAGGTCAGATATCCGTAGGTGCATCAGAGTGTCTGTGTGCTCTCGCTGTAGTCACAAACACATGATACAGGTCAGATATCCGTAGGTGCAGAGTGTCTGTGTGCTCTCGCTGTAGTCACAAACACATGATACAGGTCAGATATCCGTAGGAGCATCAGAGTATCTGTGTGCTCTCGCTGTAGTCACAAACACATGATACAGGTCAGATATCCGTAGGTGCATCAGAGTGACTGTGTGCTCTCGCTGTAGTCACAAACACATGATACAGGTCAGATATCCGTAGGTGCATCAGAGTGACTGTGTGCTCTCGCTGTAGTCACAAACACATGATACAGGTCAGATATCCGTAGGAGCATCAGAGTGTCTGTGTGCTCTCGCTGTAGTCACAAACACATGATACAGGTCAGATATCCGTAGGTGCATCAGAGTGACTGTGTGCTCTCGCTGTAGTCACAAACACATGATACAGGTCAGATATCCGTAGGTGCATCAGAGTGACTGTGTGCTCTCGCTGTAGTCACAAACACATGATACAGGTCAGATATCCGTAGGAGCATCAGAGTGTCTGTGTGCTCTCGCTGTAGTCACAAACACATGATACAGGTCAGATATCCGTAGGTGCATCAGTGTCTGTGTGCTCTCGCTGTAGTCACAAACACATGATACAGGTCAGATATCCGTAGGAGCATCAGAGTGTCTGTGTGCTCTCGCTGTAGTCACAAACACATGATACAGGTCAGATATCCATAGGTGCATCAGAGTGTCTGTGTGCTCTCGCTGTAGTCACAAACACATGATACAGGTCAGATATCCGTAGGTGCATCAGAGTGTCTGTGTGCTCTCGCTGTAGTCACAAACACATGATACAGGTCAGATATCCGTAGGTGCAGAGTGTCTGTGTGCTCTCGCTGTAGTCACAAACACATGATACAGGTCAGATATCCGTAGGAGCATCAGAGTGTCTGTGTGCTCTCGCTGTAGTCACAAACACATGATACAGGTCAGATATCCGTAGGTGCATCAGAGTGTCTGTGTGCTCTCGCTGTAGTCACAAACACATGATACAGGTCAGATATCCGTAGGTGCAGAGTGTCTGTGTGCTCTCGCTGTAGTCACAAACACATGATACAGGTCAGATATCCGTAGGAGCATCAGAGTGTCTGTGTGCTCTCGCTGTAGTCACAAACACATGATACAGGTCAGATATCCGTAGGTGCAGAGTGTCTGTGTGCTCTCGCTGTAGTCACAAACACATGATACAGGTCAGATATCCGTAGGGGCATCAGAGTATCTGTGTGCTCTCGCTGTAGTCACAAACACATGATACAGGTCAGATATCCGTAGGTTCAGAGTGTCTGTGTGCTCTCGCTGTAGTCACAAACACATGATACAGGTCAGATATCCGTAGGCGCATCAGAGTGTCTGTGTGCTCTCGCTGTAGTCACAAACACATGATACAGGTCAGATATCCGTAGGTGCATCAGAGTGTCTGTGTGCTCTCGCTGTAGTCACAAACACATGATACAGGTCAGATATCCGTAGGTGCATCAGAGTGTCTGTGTGCTCTCGCTGTAGTCACAAACACATGATACAGGTCAGATATCCGTAGGTGCATCAGAGTGTCTGTGTGCTCTCGCTGTAGTCACAAACACATGATACAGGTCAGATATCCGTAGGTGCAGAGTGTCTGTGTGCTCTCGCTGTAGTCACAAACACATGATACAGGTCAGATATCCGTAGGAGCATCAGAGTGTCTGTGTGCTCTCGCTGTAGTCACAAACACATGATACAGGTCAGATATCCGTAGGTGCATCAGAGTGTCTGTGTGCTCTCGCTGTAGTCACAAACACATGATACAGGTCAGATATCCGTAGGAGCATCAGAGTGTCTGTGTGCTCTCGCTGTAGTCACAAACACATGATACAGGTCAGATATCCGTAGGAGCATCAGAGTGTCTGTGTGCTCTCGCTGTAGTCACAAACACATGATACAGGTCAGATATCCGTAGGGGCATCAGTGTCTGTGTGCTCTCGCTGTAGTCACAAACACATGATACAGGTCAGATATCCGTAGGAGCATCAGAGTGTCTGTGTGCTCTCGCTGTAGTCACAAACACATGATACAGGTCAGATATCCGTAGGAGCATCAGAGTGTCTGTGTGCTCTCGCTGTAGTCACAAACACATGATACAGGTCAGATATCCGTAGGGGCATCAGTGTCTGTGTGCTCTCGCTGTAGTCACAAACACATGATACAGGTCAGATATCCGTAGGTGCAGAGTGTCTGTGTGCTCTCGCTGTAGTCACAAACACATGATACAGGTCAGATATCCGTAGGTGCATCAGAGTGTCTGTGTGCTCTCGCTGTAGTCACAAACACATGATACAGGTCAGATATCCGTAGGTGCATCAGAGTGTCTGTGTGCTCTCGCTGTAGTCACAAACACATGATACAGGTCAGATATCCGTAGGTGCATCAGAGTGTCTGTGTGCTCTCGCTGTAGTCACAAACACATGATACAGGTCAGATATCCGTAGGTGCAGAGTGTCTGTGTGCTCTCGCTGTAGTCACAAACACATGATACAGGTCAGATATCCGTAGGAGCATCAGAGTATCTGTGTGCTCTCGCTGTAGTCACAAACACATGATACAGGTCAGATATCCGTAGGTGCATCAGAGTGACTGTGTGCTCTCGCTGTAGTCACAAACACATGATACAGGTCAGATATCCGTAGGTGCATCAGAGTGACTGTGTGCTCTCGCTGTAGTCACAAACACATGATACAGGTCAGATATCCGTAGGAGCATCAGAGTATCTGTGTGCTCTCGCTGTAGTCACAAACACATGATACAGGTCAGATATCCGTAGGTGCATCAGTGTCTGTGTGCTCTCGCTGTAGTCACAAACACATGATACAGGTCAGATATCCGTAGGAGCATCAGAGTGTCTGTGTGCTCTCGCTGTAGTCACAAACACATGATACAGGTCAGATATCCGTAGGAGCATCAGAGTGTCTGTGTGCTCTCGCTGTAGTCACAAACACATGATACAGGTCAGATATCCGTAGGTGCATCAGAGTGTCTGTGTGCTCTCGCTGTAGTCACAAACACATGATACAGGTCAGATATCCGTAGGTGCAGAGTGTCTGTGTGCTCTCGCTGTAGTCACAAACACATGATACAGGTCAGATATCCGTAGGGGCATCAGAGTGTCTGTGTGCTCTCGCTGTAGTCACAAACACATGATACAGGTCAGATATCCGTAGGTGCATCAGAGTGTCTGTGTGCTCTCGCTGTAGTCACAAACACATGATACAGGTCAGATATCCGTAGGTGCATCAGTGTCTGTGTGCTCTCGCTGTAGTCACAAACACATGATACAGGTCAGATATCCGTAGGAGCATCAGAGTGTCTGTGTGCTCTCGCTGTAGTCACAAACACATGATACAGGTCAGATATCCGTAGGTGCAGAGTGTCTGTGTGCTCTCGCTGTAGTCACAAACACATGATACAGGTCAGATATCCGTAGGGGCATCAGAGTATCTGTGTGCTCTCGCTGTAGTCACAAACACATGATACAGGTCAGATATCCGTAGGAGCATCAGAGTGTCTGTGTGCTCTCGCTGTAGTCACAAACACATGATACAGGTCAGATATCCGTAGGAGCATCAGAGTGACTGTGTGCTCTCGCTGTAGTCACAAACACATGATACAGGTCAGATATCCGTAGGAGCATCAGAGTGTCTGTGTGCTCTCGCTGTAGTCACAAACACATGATACAGGTCAGATATCCGTAGGTGCATCAGAGTGACTGTGTGCTCTCGCTGAAGTCACAAACACATGATACAGGTCAGATATCCGTAGGTGCATCAGAGTGACTGTGTGCTCTCGCTGTAGTCACAAACACATGATACAGGTCAGATATCCGTAGGTGCATCAGAGTGTCTGTGTGCTCTCGCTGTAGTCACAAACACATGATACAGGTCAGATATCCGTAGGTGCATCAGAGTGTCTGTGTGCTCTCGCTGTAGTCAAACACATGATACAGGTCAGATATCCGTAGGTGCATCAGAGTGTCTGTGTGCTCTCGCTGTAGTCACAAACACATGATACAGGTCAGATATCCGTAGGAGCATCAGAGTGTCTGTGTGCTCTCGCTGTAGTCACAAACACATGATACAGGTCAGATATCCGTAGGAGCATCAGAGTGTCTGTGTGCTCTCGCTGTAGTCACAAACACATGATACAGGTCAGATATCCGTAGGGGCATCAGAGTATCTGTGTGCTCTCGCTGTAGTCACAAACACATGATACAGGTCAGATATCCGTAGGAGCATCAGAGTGTCTGTGTGCTCTCGCTGTAGTCACAAACACATGATACAGGTCAGATATCCGTAGGAGCATCAGAGTGACTGTGTGCTCTCGCTGTAGTCACAAACACATGATACAGGTCAGATATCCGTAGGAGCATCAGAGTGTCTGTGTGCTCTCGCTGTAGTCACAAACACATGATACAGGTCAGATATCCGTAGGGGCATCAGAGTGTCTGTGTGCTCTCGCTGTAGTCACAAACACATGATACAGGTCAGATATCCGTAGGTGCATCAGAGTGTCTGTGTGCTCTCGCTGTAGTCACAAACACATGATACAGGTCAGATATCCGTAGGTGCATCAGAGTGTCTGTGTGCTCTCGCTGTAGTCACAAACACATGATACAGGTCAGATATCCGTAGGGGCATCAGAGTGTCTGTGTGCTCTCGCTGTAGTCACAAACACATGATACAGGTCAGATATCCGTAGGAGCATCAGAGTGTCTGTGTGCTCTCGCTGTAGTCACAAACACATGATACAGGTCAGATATCCGTAGGGGCATCAGAGTGTCTGTGTGCTCTCGCTGTAGTCACAAACACATGATACAGGTCAGATATCCGTAGGTGCATCAGAGTGTCTGTGTGCTCTCGCTGTAGTCACAAACACATGATACAGGTCAGATATCCGTAGGAGCATCAGAGTGTCTGTGTGCTCTCGCTGTAGTCACAAACACATGATACAGGTCAGATATCCGTAGGTTCAGAGTGTCTGTGTGCTCTCGCTGTAGTCACAAACACATGATACAGGTCAGATATCCGTAGGTGCAGAGTGTCTGTGTGCTCTCGCTGTAGTCACAAACACATGATACAGGTCAGATATCCGTAGGTGCATCAGAGTGTCTGTGTGCTCTCGCTGTAGTCACAAACACATGATACAGGTCAGATATCCGTAGGTGCAGAGTGTCTGTGTGCTCTCGCTGTAGTCACAAACACATGATACAGGTCAGATATCCGTAGGTGCATCAGAGTGTCTGTGTGCTCTCGCTGTAGTCACAAACACATGATACAGGTCAGATATCCGTAGGTGCAGAGTGTCTGTGTGCTCTCGCTGTAGTCACAAACACATGATACAGGTCAGATATCCGTAGGGGCATCAGAGTGTCTGTGTGCTCTCGCTGTAGTCACAAACACATGATACAGGTCAGATATCCGTAGGTGCATCAGAGTGTCTGTGTGCTCTCGCTGTAGTCACAAACACATGATACAGGTCAGATATCCGTAGGGGCATCAGTGTCTGTGTGCTCTCGCTGTAGTCACAAACACATGATACAGGTCAGATATCCGTAGGTGCAGAGTGTCTGTGTGCTCTCGCTGTAGTCACAAACACATGATACAGGTCAGATATCCGTAGGTGCAGAGTGTCTGTGTGCTCTCGCTGTAGTCACAAACACATGATACAGGTCAGATATCCGTAGGAGCATCAGAGTATCTGTGTGCTCTCGCTGTAGTCACAAACACATGATACAGGTCAGATATCCGTAGGTGCAGAGTGTCTGTGTGCTCTCGCTGTAGTCACAAACACATGATACAGGTCAGATATCCGTAGGAGCATCAGAGTATCTGTGTGCTCTCGCTGTAGTCACAAACACATGATACAGGTAAGATATTACAGAAAGACATGTGCAAATAGAAATGCCACACACACACAGACACACACAGGGCCCTCTCTCCCACCTCCATGAGTGTCTCCTCAGGCAGCTCTGGGGCCTCAAAGGTGATGAATCCGTCCAGGCTGGGGGGAGAGGTACCGTAGGGGATATAGCGTAGGCTGCTGGGACCTGCCTCTGCACCCCCTGGGGGAGAGGCCCCGATGGCCATGCCCGGAGGAGAGCCCACGTACACTCGCCCACTGGTGGAGCACAGGGAGCCTGCCGAACTGTTGGAGCCCACTGAGAGAGAGGGAGAGAGAGCGCAAGGATAACTTTGTTGTTGATGTGTGTCAATATGTAGGCCTATCACTTTGACATAATTTGATTGCTCCTTTCATTGGCTGAATTTGAATAGAGAATTTCAGATTAACAAAATTACAACATTTTCCAGAACAAAGTTCAGTCCACTGAGACACAGAGTATTATTGATAGTACCCACTAAGATGAACAGCACAAGGAGAGGGAGAGAGACTGCCCACTAAATTGCAGTTATGTATCTCAGGGCATTGGAACCACCACCACGGAGTCACTTCACTCCAGGTAGGAAACATTGAGTGGAGTCGTAGTAATTAGCTTTAGCAGGTTAGCTTGGAGGGTGTAGCTTTGGGAAGTGGGGTTCAGCAAGCGGTTAGCGTAGCAGTTAGCCGCTGATGCAGTGAGCGGTCTCACCTGAGGTGGTGCGCGGCCGGGTGCCCAAGTGGCTGCAGGTAGGGGGGGTGCTGCTGTTGGGGGGCGAGCCCACGGTGAAGAGAACGGTCCGGGGACTCGCCGCCCCGCCCCGAGGCTGAGCCAGCCCAAACGGTCCTGCTGGTGCTAGGGAGGGAGGGAGGGGCGGTCATTCACACTAAGCCAATCAAGCTCTCTGTTACACAGGAAGGTCCTGTCAGAGCAGCCAATCCAAGCAGTTCATGCAGGGCGAGAATCCATAAAGCAGAGAGACTGGTGCGTGTTTGTATTTGTGTTGTTCTTTGGGACAACGGGTAAGTATTATCTACTAAACCATTGATGTCAGTTTACCAGCTAGGTTATTTCACAACTAATTTTCAGTCTCCAGCTCTTTTCTAATTAATGGTAAAAACATCTGTTCCATTATTTATACCTGGGAGGATGAAACTAAAGACAGTGTAAGTGTGTGTGTATTTACCTGTATCCATGGGCCGCTCTGTGTTGAGGCTGTCTGTGCTTCCCTGGTATGGCTGTCCCCCAAGAGTGATTCTGACTGGCTGTTCAGACAGACGGCCAGTACTGACAGACCTGGGGAGAGAAACACATTGATAAGAGATATATTACCCACACAGAGAGAATGAGACAGAGAAAAAGACAACAGTGCACCGTTTACCTGCCAAATGTGGTCCTGCTGGCCTCAGGGGCAGACTGGCGTCCACTGGGATAGGGGGTACAGTGGTGGGCACAGATGTCCCGTGCGTCCGCCAGGGTCTTAGTGGGTGTGGGACTGTCTGCCAGGGCCATCAGGTTACAGGATGCCTGCGTCTTAGGTATCTTAAATGGGGCTGAGATGGGCTGAATAGGGACATAGAGGTTAACAGTTACTGGTTGTAGTAAGTAGGACACACCGTAGCGAAACATAATTAGTTTAATGATTAAAATATGCTAAAATGGTTATCAACTCAACCGACCTTGGTGGGGGAGCCAATTATTGTGGGCAGAGGTGACTTCGTCAGCCAATCAGAGGAGCGGGGGGAGGTGCCCAGGTTGCCAGGGCGACCCAGGTGGGGGGAGTGGCTGGGGGGGTAGTTGCAGGTGGAGGGCTGGATGGGGTCTGACAGCTGCTTGTGGAGTTTCTGTCTGGTGTGGTAGACCTCAGTCAGGGTGGGGGCACTCTGCAGGCGACCACCCAGTAACTGGGACGACGGCACTGGAGAACCTAAAAGAGACACACAGAGTCATTCATACAAGTCATTTTTTTATCACTTTATGTAAAAGTTTAAGTTTCACATTAATAATTGGTTTAGTGGCGATCATTAGTTACATTAGTGTTAGTATTAGTTACATTAGTGTTAGTATAGTGTCAGTGGCGTGAGCACATACTGATCTAGAGAATATTTAAAATTCACCACTAGATGGCGCTACAATCTTGAAATGTGTATTTTTCCACTGTAAACAAAGTCAAAAATAGCAGCAGTAAAGGGCCACTAGGTTCCTGGTTTTATGAGAGTCTTGTTCGTTCACAGAATTGCTGCTGAGAAGTTCAAAAAGACCCCTGAAACTTCTGTTTTTTTCTTTAGTAGGTCATCAAGTTTTCTAAAAGGAGACTAAGTACTAACTGTATCTGCACTGGTTTGCTCAGGGTAAGTCCCGCCTATGTCACGGGGGTTGCCATGGATACTGGCCTCTTGACTCAGATAGTGACACACTTGTGAAAACTGTGTGGATGGGTGGAACTCCCATACACACAACCTCCCTTCCAGATCGTTAATGGAACACCTGTTACTCAAAACAATAACCTGACTCATGGCATAAACATCCGCCTCGGGAGGAGGGGAGAGAGCGAAGAACATGTAACCATGTAAACACTTCTGGAGCTGGCTTTGTCTCCTTAAAAAGTCATCCTGGGCTGTGTTTCCCCAGAGCATAATATCACTAAGATCATATTTAGTTTCAGTGGAATTAAGATGATTTTAGTGCCATGATGCTTTTGGTAAACCCAGCCTTGTTCTGTGTCTGCCGGTCTACTGAACTCACCTCCTGAGGAGCTGCGGCTGCGGGACTCGTGGCCCTGAGGGTGTCCACAGCAACAGTGACCCAGCTGCTCTGGGATGGTGCCCACTTAAAGAGAAACACAGACGTATTAATGCAGGGAAAGTTTCAATGTGAAATGAGTGTTGAATGATAAGAGACGGGGACATGTTGGGTCATGTTCTTACCCAGAGGTGAGGGGGAGTATGGGCGGGAGCTGCCTATAGAGAGACGTCTGCCTGTCATCTGAGGGCTGCAGTCTGCAGAGCTGGGGGACCCAGAGCCAACCTTAGGGAAACCCATGGGACTGGTGTTGGACCGCCTCACTGTACCAGACCTGCATAGACCACAAGCACACACAATGGAGGTTTAGATATCACAAATATACAGAACATACATACCAACATTTTTACACATTCATTGTTAGTCCACCAGAACCAACACCACCAAGCTTCATTACTTGTCTAACAGTTCATGAACACCCTTATTTTCAGCGAAGCTCTAGTTTCCAACCACTATCCTTCATGTTTATCATGAAATAACACTTGAATAACCTTTCTGAAACACCTGAAAACATTAACATTTAATAAACCTTTTGGCAATGAGCTTAGCTAGATTCCATTCCCTCAGCTCAGTGTCTAACGGTTGCCTTTTTCACTTGGTTCTAATGTAAACTTCCTGAGTTATTCAGCGACCGGCAGTTTGCTGCCAAGACAACCCTGTCACGCTGCAAGCACAGGACTTCAAAACACAGCTGTTAGCCTATCCTCGCCAAAACTGTTGTACTGATAGCGAGTACTCTTCCACTCTTTCTCCTGCACTTCCTCTCTTGAGTTGTATGTTTTAAAAAAAGATGGCGAACAGAGAAAGCGTAGGCAGCAGCCGGGCACATATAGAAGCCAGTCTTCCCCTGAGATGTCTGCATACTGTCTTTCTGCTAGTCTGCTATCCTAGCTCTCTGCATTCATCTCTTCTTGTTAGCGCTAACTTGTTAACTAGCCCAGACAGGGTCAAGGGACAGGGTAGTCGGTCTGTGACAGAGAGCTTAATCCTCCTTGGTGGACTCCGAGTCAGACCCAGGGCCAAGGGTCAGCAGTTGGAGACGCTGGCTACTCAGTACCTGCTGCCCAGGCTTTGGGGCCCTGTGGTGAGGGTAAGTAGGGGGTGTAGAGTTGAGGGTTCACTGTGGAGCTAGGCTACTCCAGTGCCGCATGTCCATTGAGGATTTACCCCAGTAGCTTACCCAAAAGGCTCAGACTTTTCTGTTTCCATCTATGTGGGCCGGTACCCATTTCTCATGGGACATGGCTCCCAGCGGGCCTGCTCTAACTTGGAGCCAAGGTAAGACCCTGGGTACTTTTCAGCATGCATTTACATAACACTGAACATTAACACATTCTTTCAAAGCAACAGTCTTGATTCTTCTCACCACCTCTAGTGTCACACTCCTGATGGAAACACAATAACACTCGAGCTCACATTAACATAAAACCCTGGCTGCCCACTGGTGTGGGGGTAAGTCTCATTGGGAAAAACACCACATGAACTTTATAGTAATCCCTGTGGCAATGTTCTTATCTCCTCTCACAACAGTCAATAGAAGCACAACAATAAAACTAATTTGCCTCGAAAGGAGATTCGAAACCTTTTCGTATTCCCTCCCTTTCTATATATGCCTAGGGGCGGAAGGGTAGCCGAGTGGTTAAGAGCGTTGGACTAGTAACCGAAAGGTTGCAAGTTCAAATCCCGAGCTGACAAGGTACAAATCTGTCATCCTGCCCTTGAACAGGCAGTTAACCCACTGTTCCTAGGCCGTCACTGAAAATAAGAATTTGTCCTTAACTAACTTGCCTAGTTAAATAAAAGGCACACACACACACACACACACACACACACACACACACACAAAAAATTAAAAAGCACAACACACAAGCAATATCCACTGACTGAACTGATGAAACTTAATTGCCTGATGCAATAACTGACAGAGTTGAAGAGGAATTTTCCAAACCCAAAGGTTAGTCATCAGAGATCAAACAACAAGATAGACTAGTCTCAGGTGTACTTCAGGGAACCCCCCAGGAAAGTGGCACCTCCCCAGTCTCTTACCTGTGTGAGCCATATAGCGTGGTGGGGCTGTTGGAGAGGTTCTGTTTGATGCGCTGGTAGTTCCGCACCTGGGTGGGCACAGGGATGGGTGTAGTCTCTGCCCGGGGGGACACCATGGGGGTCTGTCCGGTGGTCTGCGGCTGCCTGGAGTGGTGAAGGGGGAAGAGTAGGAACATTAGCCAGTCTGTCTGCTAGTTCTGCACCTCTGTTCAGGAATGATGGCACCCATAGAAATTAATGTTTAAAAAAATACTTCAGTCCTTCTGAGACAGCATTTGTATAAATAGAACATGAAGACTGACTAGAAGTTTCTAGCTAGGCTATGTCTTGGAGTTCTTTTTATTTTATTTTTTACACATATGGCATTTTCAACTGAGGCTGGGGGAGGACCTAAACTTCAGTCCTGCAAGAAGGGGGCTGGCCCAACCCAGAGGGGGCAGGGCCATTGCACACATGCGCGCACGCACACACACACACACACACACGTGTCTGCCCAATCAGTGGGGAGCAGTCAGTGCTAAGAGGAGGAGTTATGAGAGCTCAGCCAATAGCACGTGCTAAGCCCACCTCCTTTCTATCAGACAGAGGGACAGGAGGAAAGAAAGCTGGCCTCATTTACATGCCTTTGTTATTCCATTGGTCCAAAATATTCCCTGAGCTAAAGTCATACACGGGTCAACCATAGGGGGTCGACTTGGGTTTAGAATGAAAAAGGGAAAAAGAGAGGAAGGGGAGGAGGAATATAAAGGTTATAGAACAAGGCAGATTTAACAGTAGCAGCATTATGTAATAAGATGGCTAGCGGGGGAGGGTGTAGACCAGAGAAAGGGAATAGACCGAGGGATACACGTGAGGCACACGACCATCCATCTGTTCTGTACAGCAGCAACACACAGACAAAGACAGAGGGTTTTCTTTGTCTGCTTTCCACTCCGAGAAGCAAAGAAACACATTTTAACACAACACACATTGACAAAGCTTTTGGTAAGACATTTCTAGTTCCAACCAAAAGTAAAAAGGGCCATAAAGGTTCATCAAAGTGGCATTTAAGAAAGTGGCATATCCGTGGTTTATTCTCTAACCTCAGTGCACTGCATTCCCCCATGCAGTCATTCAGTTTAACACATTCATTTCTCCCCAGAACAGGTTGTTAAAAGCTGATGTGTTCTAACAAACGAAGCTAATGGGGACACTGGAGCTACACACGATGCTCTCCCTAACAATAGGCAGTTTGTAGGTCAGTCATGACCATCTTCTTTGAGAGGAGAGAGGGAATCGGTTTTGTCTTTACTGCATCTACCCAGAGGGGAATGGAAACACAGCACTGTCTTTTCACTATCCTCTGTGTGCACTCCCTCCGTCTCTCTCTAAATACTCTTTCTATTTTCTTTGTCTCTGCTCATTGCCCTCTCCTCATTCATTTTGGGCAGCTGCTCTCTTTCTTTCTCCTTATCTCCCTTCTTTTCTCCATATTCATCCTTAGTAGTGGCTCTGTCTCTCTGCACTTTCCCTCCCCCCCTTGCATTCCCTGGCCCAGGGATCGATTAAGGACAGACAGAGCACAGGGGAAAAACAAGTGACTGTGGGAGGTAAGGGGAGCTGAGGTGATGTGAGCCGACTGAGGGGTGGGATCCTCCAGGAATAGAGAATGACTCTATTGGCACTCATACAGACTAGCTCCTCACCTCACAGCAGAAAGACAGGTCACAGAAGGACAGGCTGAGTGTTAACCACCCGGCAGCACAACCAGGGAACAAGGGAAAGAGAATGAAGAGAGGGGAGGGTTGGGAGAAAGGGACAGGAAGAGAGAGAATTAAAGACGCAGTCCAGGATCTTAAGTACAAATTCGTAACATATTGTAAAAATTTCTATTCTTAACTTTGGAGGATCTCTTTAAGCGTCAGGGTGATAGGGAAAAGAGGGGGAAGAGAGAAACTATCACCCCAAAGATGAATATAGATAGATGGTGAGAAATGAGGAAAGCAGCTATATGATTGAGGAGAGAGTGACAGGGGGAAACAAGCAAGGAAAAGACCAAATAAGTGTGGATACCAGACAGGGAGAGGAACAGAGCAACAGTATTACTGGAGGCTATTTACAGAGAGAGAAACAGAGCATTAGAAAACAGTATTACTGGAGGCTATTTACAGAGAGAGGAACAGAGCATTAGAAAACAGTATTACTGGAGGCTATTTCCAGAGAGAGAAACAGAGCATTAGAAAACAGTATTACTGGAGGCTATTTCCAGAGAGAGAAACAGAGCATTAGAAAACAGTATTACTGGAGGCTATTTCCAGAGAGTGAAACAGAGCATTAGAAAACAGTATTACTGGAGGCTATTTACAGAGAGAGAAACAGAGCATTAGAAAACAGTATTACTGGAGGCTATTTACAGAGAGAGAAACAAGGAGAGGAACAGAGCATTAGAAAACAGTATTACTGGAGGCTATTTACAGAGAGAGAAACAAGGAGAGGAACATAGCATTAGAAAACAGTATTACTGGAGGCTATTTACAGAGAGAGAAACAAGGAGAGGAACAGAGCATTAGAAAACAGTATTACTGGAGGCTATTTACAGAGAGAGAAACAAGGAGAGGAACAGAGCATTAGAAAACAGTATTACTGGAGGCTATTTACAGAGAGAGAAACAAGGAGAGGAACAGAGCATTAGAAAACAGTATTACCGGAGGCTATTTACAGAGAGAGAAACAGAGCATTAGAAAACAGTATTACTGGAGGCTATTTACAGAGAGAGAAACAAGGAGAGGAACAGAGCATTAGAAAACAGTATTACTGGAGGCTATTTACAGAGAGAGAAACAAGGAGAGAAACAGAGCATTAGAAAACAGTATTACTGGAGGCTATTTACAGAGAGAGAAACAGAGCATTAGAAAACAGTATTACTGGAGGCTATTTACAGAGAGAGAAACAAGGAGAGAAACAGAGCATTAGAAAACAGTATTTACTGGAGGCTATTTACAGAGAGAGAAAGGAGAGAAACAGAGCATTAGAAAACAGTATTACTGGAGGCTATTTACAGAGAGAGAAACAAGGAGAGGAACAGGGGGAGCGAAAATAAAAAGAGTGATAGATGAGGGTGGAGAGCCTTCTCATGCTGCAGGTTATTTACAAACAGAGAGAGATAGTGTGGGGTCACAGGAGAGGAGGAAGTGACTTTGGGGAGAAGTGGTGTTTGTGTCTCTGCTCTGTGTGTATGAGACAGTCATTTGAGGTGCCGTGACGTTTGCCCACAGCGATTTCCTGTGTGTAAGAGATCTAATTCTTCTAACCCAGACTAGGCAGGTCTGTGGTGTTTAGGATACACAGTAGCCATTTATCTGAGACATCTACACAATATAAGCACAAATCAAATAGATTTTGACATGAATATATTGCTTTCAGACACCAATATCATGTAGTTTATGACTAAGGGGTATAAAACTAACAAAACACAGCTGCTCTGCAGACTGACAGAGATGACACCAGTAGAGTTATACATTGAAATGTCCATGTGGAGTAGACAGAATGCACTTACTCATGCAGAGCCCGTTCACAGCTGACGGACACATGTCACTGCACACACACAAACCTGATATCTGGGCCTGAAATACCAGCATGCAGACTGGCTCATATCTCCATCAGCTACTCAGTTTTTTTCTAATCTTGGTCCTTGTCAACATCCACCACACATATTTATTATGTTTCGTGACAATCATTGTTAGATCTGTCTAACATGCTATAAATCTAATTGCTCAAATACATAAAAAAAACTTGCCCATTTCCTGAAATATCCCTGTTTAGGGACACAGGTCAAACAGACTGTTTATGAATCCTTTCTGAGCTTAAGTTACATTTCCATGACGCAACAAGTCAACAGTGAAAACATGATAGATTTCCAATGAGCATGGTGCAACACAGTCAAGCCCAGGGGAGTCAACAGAGAAACTAGGTCAGGTCATCTAGATATTGTGCTCCAAGGATAACCAGAGGAGGAGGTGCAGGGACATGCTGTATGTTCCTTTCTGAAATGGTGGCCGGCCCAAATCAGACAACAAAGAGTTGGACAGCTTTAGAACACTTCTTTCTCATACATACATACAGTACCAGTCAAAAGTTTGGACACACCTACTCATTCAAGGGTTGATCTTTATTTTTACTATTTTCTCCATTGTAGAGTAATAGTGAAGACATCAAAACTATGAAATAACACATACGGCATCATGTAGTAACCAAACAAGTGCTCAACAAATCAAAATATATTTTATATTTTTCAAAGTAGGCCCTAGGACCATGCCCCAGGACTACCTGACATGATGACTCCTTGCTGTCCCCAGTCCACCTGGCCATGCTGCTGCTCCAGTTTCAACTGACCTGAGCCCTAGGATCATGACCCAGGACTACCTGACATGATGACTCCTTGCTGTCCCCAGTCCACCTGGCCATGCTGCTGCTCCAGTTTCAACTGACCTGAGCCCTAGGACCATGCCCCAGGACTACCTGACATGATGACTCCTTGCTGTCCCCAGTCCACCTGGCCATGCTGCTGCTCCAGTTTCAACTGACCTGAGCCCTAGGACCATGCCCCAGGACTACCTGACATGATGACTCCTTGCTGTCCCCAGTCCACCTGGCCATGCTGCTGCTCCAGTTTCAACTGTTCTGCCTTACTATTATTCGACCATGCTGGTCATTTATGAACATTTGAACATCTTGGCCATGTTCTGTTATAATCTCCACCCGGCACAGCCAGAAGAGAACTGGCCACCCCACATAGCCTGGTTCCTCTCTAGGTTTCTTCCTAGGTTTTGGCCTTTCTAGGGAGTTTTTCCTAGCCACCGTGCTTCTACACCTTCATTGCTTGCTGTTTGGGGTTTTAGGCTGGGTTTCTGTATAGCACTTTGAGATATCAGCTGATGTACGAAGGGCTATATAAATACATTTGATTTGATTTGATTTTGCCTTGATTACACCTTTGCAAACACTTGGCATTCTCTCATCCAGCTTAATGAGGTAGTCACCTGGAATGCATTTCAATTAACAGAGATGTCTTAAAAGACATTTGTGGAATTTCTTTCCTTCATAATGCATTAGGGCCAATCAATTGTGTTGTGACAAGGTAGGGGTGGTATACAGAAGACAGCCCTATTTGGTAAAAGACCGAGTCCATATTATGGCAAGGACAGCTCAAATAAGCAAAGAGAAACGACAGTTCATCATTACTTTAAGACATGAAGGTGAGTCAATACAGAACATTTCAAGAACTTTGAATATTTCTTCAAGTGCAGACGCAAAAACCATCAAGCGCTCTGATGAAACTGGCTCTTATGAGGACCGCCACAGGAAAGGAAGACCCAGAGTTACCTCTTCTGCAGTGGATATGTTCATTAGAGTTACCGGCCTCAGAAACTGCAGAGTTCACTAACAGACACATCTCAACATCTGTTCAGAGGAGACTGGGCGAAACAGGACTTCAAGGTCGAATTGCTGCAAAGAAACCACTACTAAAGGACACCAATAAGAAGAAGAGACTTGCTTGGCCAAACAAACACGAGCAAAGGACATTAAACTGGTGGAAATCTGTCCTTTGGTCTGATGAGTCCAAATTTGGTTCCAACCGCTGTGTCTTTGTGAGATGCAGAGTACTGTAGGTGAACAGATGATTCCCGCATGTGTGGTTCCCACCGTGAAGCATGGAGGAGGTGTGATGGTGTGGTGGTGCTTTGCTGGTGACACTGTCAGTGATTTATTTACAATTCATGGCACACTTAACCAGCATGGCTACCACAGCATTCTGCAGCGATACAACATCCCATCCGGTTTCCGCTTAACGGGACTATCATTTATTTTTCAGCAGGACAATGACCCAACACACCTCCAGACTGTGTAAGGGCTATTTGACCAAGAAGGAGAGCGATGGAGTGCTGCATCAGATGACCTGGACTCCACAATCACCCGACATCAACCCAATTGAGATGAATTGGGATGAGTTGGACCGCCGAGTGAAGGAAAAGCAGCCAACAAGTGCTCAGCATATGTGGGAACTCCTTCAAGACTGTTGGAAAAGCATTCCAGGCGAAGCTGGTTAAGAGAATGCCAAGAGTGTGCAAAGCTGTCATCAAGGCAAAGGGTGGTTACATTGAAGATTCTCAAATATAAAATATATTTTGATTAGTTTAATACTTTTGGTTACTACATGATTCCATATGTGTTATATCATAGTTTTGATGTCTTCACTATAATTCGACAATGTAGAAAATAGTAAAAATAAAGAAAAGACCTTGAATGAAAAGGTGTCAACTTTTGACTGGTACTGTACATAAATACGCACACACACACTGTCTGAATCTATGCTAAGAGCTGAAGTTGATGACGTTACACTCACCCTCCACACCACTCTCCAGACGGCCGATGCCCCACTGCTCCCATTGGCTGGTCATCTGAGGAAGAGGGAAGTGAGCCAACCAGACAAGAGTATAAACCATGGCACATAAGTGAATGAACCTACTACCCATACTGCCACTCAAAATGTGTTTCTATTTGGTCAACTGCGTGTGTCAAGTGTAAGTAGGTGCTCAGTGTGCGTTTTATAGCAGGTGCTTAGTCTAAGAGTGTACGTAGGTGCACAATGTACATGTAGTGTTGTCAGTAGGCCTAATTGGTGTAATAAGGAGTAGCAAGTGTCCAGTGTGTGTGTGCATGTCTGCATGTGTGTGTTCCTGCAGACTCACAAGACTCTGTGGAGAGGTGTGGCACCAGGACAAAGTCATCCGTGTCGCTTGAGGAGTTCTTGCTGCTGGTGCTTCCCCCAGACTCCTTAGACAGCTGCAGGTAGTTTGGAGGGCCCAGGGGGGGCGACGACAGACAGTCCTCAGGTAAGGTCTGCATGTCTGGGAGAGACTGAAGAAGGGAAGGGGTATGTGTGTGTGTTGTAATGAGCAAAAGGTGTGTTTATGTTGGTGGGGGTAGGTGGTGTGTGTGTGTGTGTGTGTGTGTGTGTTAGGAGGATAGGGCAAGAGAAAGAAATTGAGAAAGAGGGCTTGGGCTGTACAATACAATTAGTGTCAGACTGGGCTATGTAGACTGCCAGAATAATGCAATCACAGTGGACAGAGAAAGAGTACATCCCTGGGAAACTCAGTCTGTCCATTTTCCCACTGAGCTACTGTACAAAGTCTAGATTGTTAGGCGCTGAGTACTGAGGTGTGGTGCTATGCCTTGAGGTACGGATAAACCCACTGGGTGTGGAATGCAACTATGAGGTGTCTAGGCAGTCATGATTAACTTACGGCAGGGGAGTTGTAGCGAACAGAGGGTGAGATACCACATGTGATGTCGGTCACAGCGCTAGGGCAGTTGGGTACTGGAACAGGACATGCTGGAGAAAATAACATACAAATACAATGTGATTTTCTGGATTTTGTCTGTCGTGGTTGAGGTGTGCCTTTGATGAAAGTTACAGGCCTCTCTCATCTTTTTAAATGGGAGAGCTTGCACAATTTGTGGCTGACTAAATACTTTTTTGCCCTACTGTATGTTAGCAAAAATATATACACTGCTCAAAAAATAAAGGGAACACTAAAATAACACATCCTAGATCTGAATGAATATAATACTCTTATTAAATACTTTTTCTTTACATAGTTGAATGTGCTAACAACAACATCACACAAAAAGTATCAATGGAAATCAAATTTATCAACCCATGGAGGTCTGGATTTGGAGTGACACTCCAAAGTGGAAATCCACACTACAGGCTGATCCAACTTTGATGTAATGTCCTTAAAACAAGTCAAAATGAGGCTCAGTAGTGTGTGTGGCCTCCACGTGCCTGTATGACCTCCCTATAACGCCTGGGCATGCTTCTGATGAGGTGGCGGATGGTCTCCTGAGGCATCTCCTCCCATACCTGGACTAAAGCATCCGCCAACTCCTGGACAGTCTGGTGGCGTTGGTGGATGGAGCGAGACATGATGTCCCAGATGTGCTCAATTGGATTAAGGTCTGGGAAACGGGCGGGCCAGTCCATAGCATCAATGCCTTCCTCTTGCAGAAACTGCTGACACACTCTAGCCACATGAGGTCTAGCATTGGCTTGCATTAGGAGGGACCCAGGGCCAACCGCACCAGCATATGGTCTCAAGGGATCTGAGGATCTCATCTCGGAACCTAATGGCAGTCAGGCTACCTCTGGCGAGCACATGGAGGGCTGTGCAGCCCCCCAAAGAAATGCCACCCCACACCATGACTGACCCACCGCCAAACCGGTCATGCTGGAGGATGTTGCAGGCAGCAGCACGTTCTCCACGGTGTCTCATCCACCTCTGGCCTGCTCACCTCCCTACCACTGAGGAAGTACAGTTCCCGCTCAGCCCAGTCAAAACTGTTCGCTGCTCTGGCCCCCCAATGGTGGAACAAACTCCCTCACGACGCCAGGACAGCGGAGTCAATCACCACCTTCCGGAGACACCTGAAACCCCACCTCTTTAAGGAATACCTAGGATAGGATAAAGTAATCCTTCTCACCCCCCCTTAAAAGATTTAGATGCACTATTGTAAAGTGGCTGTTCCACTGGATGTCATAAGGTGAATGCACCAATTTGTAAGTCGCTCTGGATAAGAGCGTCTGCTAAATGACTTAAATGTAAATGTAATACACGTTTTCACACAAGACCTAATTGCTCTCAACATCAATGCCACCTCACAATACAGCTCTGACACCACAACAGGTATTTCCTCGTTATTGACGAAGGAAGTTCTCATCCATCTGCTCACATTTTTTGATGGCAGAAGCTGGATCTAAGAAAGGATGACTGAAAAACGCATCTGAAACAACAAGACAGAAGTGTGAATGTTAGAGAAGTAATGTACAATTTATAGATAACAAACATTAAGTATTAAATAATTTATTTTCTAGAAGTGACGTGATGTCAGAACTGACCGAAGTCCATCCTGTCCTTCTGGTTCCTCTGCAGCAGGCCTAGCAACAGGTTGCAAAGGGAAGGAGACGTCTCCCCCGGGATGCTAAGTAATAGAGGAACAGACACACATTCTAGGTAAAAACATGATTTTCAGCCCAAAAGGCCTCGATCAGATAGGATTTAACTATCATCTGTTGACTTACATGGGTAGCAGCGACTTGTTCTTCTCATAGAACATCCTCAGGTCCTGAGGACTGTTGGCCTAAAGACAGACAGAGAGAGAACAGAGTGACATGGGGTTTGTATACTACTTCTATAAACACACATCATGGGTGACATATTTCATATTTAATCTGTGGACACAGATCCACAGATGATGCAATCTCTATTGCACTCCACACTGCCCTTTCACACCTGGACAAAAGGTACACCTATGTGAGAATGCCCTCAAAGCTTATCACTAAGCTAAAGAACCTGGGACTAAACGCATCCCTTGGCAACTGGATTCTGGACTTCCTGATGGGCTGCCCCCAGGTGGTAAGGGTAAGTAACAACACAGCCCCCACTCTGGGGTGCGTGCTCAGTCTCCTCCTGTACACCCTGTTCACTCACGACTACACGGCCAGGCACAACTCTAACATCAGTGGTAGACGTGATCACCAACAACGATGAGACAGCCTATGGGGAGAAGGTCAGAGACCTCACCGTGTGGTGCAAGGACAACAACCTCTCCCTCAAAGTGACCAAGACAAAGGAGATGATTGTGGACTACAGGAAAAGGAGGACTGAGCACACCCCCATTAACTTCAACGGGGCTGTAGCGGAGCGGGTCGAGAGTTTCAAGTCCACATCACCAACAAATTAACATGGTCCAAGCACACCAAGACAGTCGTGAAAAGAGTACAACAAAACCTATTCCCCCTCAGCAGACTGAAAAGATTTGGCATGGGTCATAAGATCCTCAAAAGGTTTTACAGCGGCACCATCGAGAGCATCCTGAAGGGTTGCATCATTGCCTGGTATGGCAAATGCTCGGCCTCAAGGCACTACAGAGGGTAGTGCGTACGGCCCAGTACATCACCAGGGCCAAGCTTCCTGCTATCCACGATCTCTATACCAGGCGGTGTCAGAGGAAGGCCCTAAAATTTGTCAAAGACTCCAGCAACCCTAGTCATAGACTGTTCTCTCTGCTACTGCACGGCAAGCGGTACCGGAGCGCCAAGTCTAGGTCCAAGAAGATTCTAAACAGCTTCTACCCCCAAGCCATAAGACTCCTGAACAGCTAATCAAATGGCTACCCATCCCTTCTACACTGCTGCTACTCTTATTATCTATGCATAGTCACTTTAATAACTCTACCTACATGTACATATTACCTCAATTACCTCGACACCGGTGCCCCCGCATATTGACTCTGTAGTGGTACCCCCTGTATATAGCACTGCTATTGTTATTTACTGCTGCTCTTTAATTATTTGTTATTCTTATCTCTTACTTTTATTTTTGAGGGAGGGGATATTTTCTTAAAACTGCATTGTTGGTTAAGGGCTTGCAAGTAAGGATTTCTCTGTAAAGAAATACCTGTTGTATTCCGCACAAGTGACAAATACAATTTTATTTGATATTTCACACAGTTTAATGCAGCTCTCCATCCTACCTGGAAAGGGGGCTTCCCTACGAGACACTGGTAGACGACAGTTCCAATGCTCCACAGGTCTGCCTTGGCGTCATAGTTCTGAGACATGATCACTTCTGGGGCCTGGTTAGAGGACAGAGGTTAGAGGTTAGAGGTCTTGCACTGAAAGGACCGTTCCAGCTGCAGGTTGCCGGAGAACAAGAGACTGCAGACATGACACCCTTACACACACAAACACTAAACACACACGCACACCTGCACCCACCATGTACATGGGGGAGCCACACAGCGTGGCGGCCATCATGTTGCTCTGGAGGTATCGTGCGAAGCCAAAGTCAGCTGAAAGAGAGAAGGCCGTCAGTCTGTGTTATTAATAGCTACTATTGTCGGAGTGTCACGACTCCCATTACCAGGCCTCTCAGACACTAGGAAATTGGGAACACAACACACAACATGAGAGTCACCACACCTTGAGGGAATAGCACTGTGAAAACTAAATATAGCTGTAGGGTTCAAAACAACTAATCATGACCTTAGCTAGCTGTCATTGTGGTGCATCGTGATATATGACATTTGATATATGACACTTGTGAGACAATAAGACAAATCATATGATGGCTAACAGTTCATGGATAGGCCATCTCTATATATACACACAGTATTTATATCATAGAAACATTATGAAGAATTAAAGGGATAGTTGTCTTTTTGAAGTTTTAGCTCAGTTTTAACTGAGTGTGTGTTGTGTTTGAGGGGCTGGGTTGGTCAGTCACCTATTTTGATGCGGATGCCGTTGATGCTGGATCTCTTGCGGCTGGTGTATGACAGCAGGATGTTCTGTGGTTTCAGGTCTCGGTGGATTATGCCTTTACTGTTGAGGATCCTCATTGCTGCTGATATCTGCTGGAGGAACACCCTCAGAGTGTCTTCTCTCAGTGTCCCCTTGGCTAGGGAGAGCAGAGAGGAGGGAAAAACCACTTACCCACTATCCTTCATTACACAGTAGAAATGTATTGGCACATAATGTATGATGACCAGGGATGTAGTGGTAAAATACTTTCTACAGCCACACTGGCTATCAGCATATTTTATTCATACAAAACTACAATAGCCATAATGCACAGAAACTCTATAAAGGACATTATCCACCCACTATGCACTAGTCTTGAGGCCATAGAGACAACTTCTAACAACTATTTCACAGACTAATGTTTCACTCACACCAATCATTACACTTTCAGATTGAGATTTTAGTAATTTAGCAGACATTCCTATCCAGAGCAATTTACAGTAGTGAGTGCATCCATTTTCATACGTTCCCCCTGTGGGAAACGAAACCCACAACTCTGGCATTGCAAGCACCATGCTCAACCAACTGAGCCACATGGGACCCATACCAAACATTTGCCAGCAGTTATACACACTCAATACCTCCATCTCCCTAATGTATTGCATTAATTACGGATTGCCTCAGCTTACATTTAAGTGATTTAGATGCACCTATATCAATGAGAGAAATGCATTAAAACTTCTACATCAGGATGCATTGGGAGAGCTCCGTCACCACAACTGCACACAGAATCCAAGGGAAAGCAACCTGTACAAATGGCTTATTCTGCAAGTAGTCGACATCTTCTATGCAAAAGCACAACCGATTAGGGTAGTAATTGTTTGAACATTAGCAGCCTCAGTAATAAAAGTATTAACAGTGACGATTACTGTAGTTAGCATAAGAGGTCGGGCAAGTGGAGTGTGTCTGGTCCTGCATGTACTGGTTGCAGTGAAACAATAATATTAGCTAATCCAGTGAGCTGCTAGCTTAGAGGATTCCTGGGTCTCTAAAGAGTAAACCAAACCATTATGATCACAATGGATCTTGTGTCAATCTAACCATGCTTACACACATTAAATCAGGGATATAACAACACTCTCTAAAGTACAACAGTGACAACTTCTTCTAAACGCAGCAAAGTTGTGTAATTAATCAAATAACATGGTTGTGTGACAATATTATACAATGAGGGTTTATAGAGAGCGAGAGAGAGAGAGAGAAATAGAGACCGCAACAGAAAGGGGGAGAGTGTGACTGTGCACGCTAGAAGAGAGGTACAGACACTGTACCGTGCCTTGAGGTGATGTGAGAGCCAATAAAATCAACGATATACCATGCAGACCTCCACAAGCAGCATCCTATTAAGACGTTCAGTGCTTGGTGCTTTCTTGGGAAGCATTATGAGAGAGGAGTGTCCTTTGAGACTCAGCTATGCTGACCTTGGTGCTAAAGAAGGAACCTATTGTGTCATATTTCTGTGTTGGCTCCTACACACAACATTCCCTCGCATTGGGAACACAACACACACACAGACAGACGGCAGATAGAGACGTACACAAAAGTACCCACACTCCTCTCCGCCGCTAGTTATTATTTTTTGATGAATAATACTCAGTGTCTGTTGAGATTAGTGTGATGCTTACCTTGCAGATAGTCAGCCAGATCGCCACCGTTGCAGTACTGTGGGGAGGAACAAGACAAACAAAACCATTCTATTAGCAGGCTGTGTAAGAACAACACAGATTAGCAGTATCAAGCTGTGTGTGTGTATGTGTATGTGTGTGACCACAAAGCCCAGATAATGAAGGGTCTCATCAATTAAAATCTGATGAATGGCTGTGCTGTTATCAGTACTAACAATCTCTGTTAATCCTGGCATTAGTCAACACAGAGAGCAGGAAGGACAGAGTGTGAGGGAGAGTAGTCCAAGAAAAAGAATGAGAGAGTTAGAGAAAATGTGCAAGGGAGCAGGGAAGAGAAAAGTAGAGAAACAGAGGGGAGCTAAGGGTAGGCTAATTTATGCTAGCATTTAACCCGTCTGTCCGCCATTTTCCAGTTTAGTTAGTTTAACCGTAACAGTAAAAGCCTTGGTTTCATGCATGTTAACATTAGAAGCCTCCTCCCTAAGTTTGTTTTATTCACTGCTTTAGCACACTCCGCCAACCCTGATGTCCTAGCCATGTCTGAATCCTGGCTTAAGAAAGCCACCTAAAATTCAGACATTTCCATCCCCAACTACAATATTTTCCACCAAGATAGAACTGCCAAAGGGGGTGGAGTTGCAATCTACTGCAGAGATAGCCTGCAGAGTATCCTGGAAGGCTATTAACCTCACTCCGTCAGTAGAGGATGACTGGTCATTCTTTAAAAGTGCTTTCCTAACCATCTTAAACAAGCATGCCCTTTTCAAAGAATGTAGAACAACTATAGCCCTTGGTTCACTCCAGAACTGACTGCCCTTGAACAGCACAAAAACATCCTGTGGCGTACTGCATTAGCATCGAACAGCCCCCGCGATTTGCAACTTTTTAGGGAAGTTAGGAACCAATATACACAAACAGAAATAGCACAAACTACAAAATGTTCTGGGACACTGTAAAGTCCATGGAGAATAAGAGCACCTCCTCCCAGCTGCCCACTGCACTGAGGCTAGGAAACAGACACCACCGATAAATCTACGATAATTGATAATTTCAATAAGTATTTTTCTACGGCTGGCCATGCTTCCCACCTGGCTACCCCTACCCGTCAACAGCTCTGCACCCCCCACTGCAACGTGCCCAAGCCTCCCCATTTCTCCTTTAACCAAATCCAGATAGCTGATGTTCTTCTGAAAGAGCTTCAAAATCTGGGCCCCTACAAATCAGCCGGGCTAGACAATCTGGACCCTCTCTTTTTAAAATTATCCACCGCAATTGTTGCAACCCTTATTACTAGCCTGTTACAACCTCTCTTTCGTATCGTCCGAGATCCCTAAAGACTGGAAAGTTGCCGCGGTCATCCCCCTCTTCAAAAGGGGGAGACACTTTAGACCCAAACTGTTACAGACCTATATCCATCCTGCCCTTACTTTCTACAGTCTTTGGAAGCCAAGTTAACAAACAGATCACCGACCATTTCGAATCCCACCGTACCTTCTCCGCTATGCATTCTGGTTTCCGAGCTGATCATGGGTGCACCTCAGCCACGTTCAAGTTTCTAAACGATATCATAACCGCCATCGATAAAAAGACAATACTGTGCAGCCGTATTCATCGACCTGACCACGGCTTTTGACTCTGTCAATCACCACATTCTTATTGGCAGACTCAACAGCCTGGGTTTCTCAAATGACTGCCTCACCTGGTTCACCAACTACTTCTCAGATAGAGTTCATTGTGTCAAATCGGAGGGCCTGTTGTCCGTACCTCTGGAAGTCTATGGAGGTGCCACACGGTTCAATTCTCAGGCCGACTCTTTTCTCTGAATACATCAATGATGTCGCTCTTGCTGCTAGAGATTCTCTGATCCACCTCTTCGCAGACGACACCATTCTGTATACTCCTGGCCCTTCTTTGGACACTGTGTTAACAAACCTCAAGACGAGCTTCAATGCCATGCAACTCTCCTTCCGTGGCCTCCAACTGCTCTTAAATGCAAGTAAAACTAAATGCATGCTCTTCAACCGATCGCTGCCCGCACCCTCGTCTAGCATCAGTACTCTGGACGGTTCTGACTTAGAATGTGTACTAGAGGTCGACCGATTTTTCAACGCCGATTCCGATAAGGATTATTGGAGGACCAAAAAAAGCAGATAACGATTAATCGGACAATTTTTTAAATGTATTTGTAATAATGACAATTACAACAATACTGAATGAACACTTATTTAACTTTAATCAATAAAATCAATTAAGCCTCAAATAAATAATGAAACATGTTCAATTTGGTTTAAATAATGCAAAAACAAAGTATTGGAAAAGAAAGTAAAAGTGCAATATGTGCCAGGTAAGAAAGCTAACGTTTAAGTTCCTTGCTCAAAACATGAGAACATATGAAAGCTGGTGGTTCCTTTTAACATGAGTCGTCAATATTCCCAGGTAAGAAGTTCTAGGTTGTAGTTATTATAGGAATTATAGGACTATTTTTCTTTATACCATTTGTATTTCATATACCTTTGACTATTGGATATTCCTAAAAGGCGCTTTAGTATTGCCAGTGTAACAGTATAGCTTCAGTCCCTCTCCTCGCCCCTACCTGGGCTCGAACCAGGAACACATCGACAACAGCCACCCTCGAAGCAGCGTTAACCATGCAGAGCAAGGGGAAAAACTACTCCAAGTCTCAGAGCGAGTGACGTTTGAAAAGCTATTAGCGCGCACCCCGCTAACTAGCTAGTCGTTTCACATCGGTTACACCAGCCTAATCTCGGGAGTTAATGGGCTTGAAGTAGCTCAGTTGGTAGAGCATGGCGCTTGTAACGCCAGGGTAGTGGGTTCGATTCCCGGGACCACCCATACGTAGAATGTATGCACACATGACTGTAAGTCGCTTAGGATAAAAGCGTCTGCTAAATGGCATATATTATTATTATATTATTGAAGTCATAAACAGCGCAATACTTGAAGCACAGCAAAGAGCTGCTGGCAAAACGCACGAAAGTACTGTTTGAATGAATAATAAATATATATATATTTTTTTTATAAAATAGGCCAAATCGGTGTTATCGATTGTTATGAAAACTTGAAATAGGCCCTAATTAAATCGGCCATTCAGATTAATCGGTCGACCTCTAATTTGGACATCTACATATACCTAGGTTTTGGTTAGACTGTAAACTCTTCTTCCAGACTCACATTAAGCATCTCCAATCCAAAATTAAATCTAGAATCAGCTTCCAATTTCATAACAAAGCATCCTTTACTCATGCTGCTAACATACCCTCGTAAAATGGACTATCCTACCGAACCTCAACTTCGGTGATGTAATTTACAAAATAGCCTCCAACACTCTACTCAGCAAATTGGATGTAGTCTACCACAGTGAGAACACCAATTAAATCCTGTTGGTTACCGAAGCTTCCTCTGACCAAAGTATTGGTTTGATCTGGCCTTAAAGAGCTTCTGCCTTATCACAGTGACTGGTAGGATCTGACTCCAGTTCAGTTTATTACCACACCATGTTGTTCACCCTTTGAACAGGAAAATCAATTACAGCTCAGATCCTTATTGACATGAGACACGGGAAGATGGATGCTCTGTGTGTATGTCCATCCTTTTACTGCAAGCAGCAGAGGCATTGAGCAGGGTTTAAATAACACATTCTTAGGGGTCCGCTATAACCACAGAATTGTAGGGTAACAATATATTTCACTATTATGGGGGTGTCCACATTGATTGCTGTAAAGTTTGGGATGCCATGAATGGTTAAGGGCCCATAATTATATTCTAGTGAATCTATCCGATTAAGTTCTGTGTGAGGACAATCATTTGTGAGGTACACTGCACACAAATAATGTTTGTTCAAATAAAAAGCCTGCTTTGCTTCATACTGAGAGTCAATTTTGCAACTAAAAGGGCATTGTTTCCCTTAAAACAGTATTATTTTGAATGTGTTCCAACCGCTGCCAAAAGACTGGAGTGTGAGCCCTGCGCGCTGATTGCTTAATAAGTGACTGCTTAATACGTAATCTGCTCCCTCCTCTAACCATTGCGTAAGACAAGCCTTTCTTACTAAGCAAAACAGGCAGTCTGGCAAACACCAGCCAGATTAGTATTCATGCTAGCCTAGTATTGATACCATCTATGCCCATCTCTCTTGGAGTGATATAGCATTGATTAAGCAGCCTTTTATCTATAAGACCAAGGTTGAATGGTGCTCAGAAGCTACAAAGCCAGATTTATGTCTGTTTCTTCTCTTGTGCCAGGAGACCCTGCCTCAATGTCAGCGTGGCTCTCAGAATAACAGCACTGTGTACCACAACCAGCTAGAACACCCCAGGCAGGCCAGGGTAACAGGTACCAGGGTCTCAAGACACCTTGCACAGCCAGTTACCTTAACAACAGCTTGAATATGAGAAGGGCAGAATAAGTATTTCAGGGCTAAATATAAGGCAAACAAACACAGTTTATTCTTGGATAACAGTATTCCTCGAAAGCGGGGTGTGAGTGTACAGGTATGTTTGAGGGCGGCAGACAGTTTTGTTTTTCCTTCAGGCAGTTTGTGGAATTTTGTGGCCTTAAGCAATGAGAGGGAGGGGGGTGAGAGAGAAAGAAGGGGAAGGAGAGAGGAGAGGCAGAGCGAGGACAGAAGCACACTGGGTTTGCAGCCTCTCATAGGACTGAGGAAATGACCATGGGCACATGGAGAGAGTGAGCAGTTAGAGAGAGGGGAGAGGTAATCAACACAAAGATAGAGACCCTGGCAGCTTATAGGCAGCTCAGCAGAAGAGGTTGCATTCTGACATTGTGACACCACCTACCTCCATGACCAGGAACACAGAGTTGGGAGTTTCCTGAATGAGAGGAGAGAAACAACATGGGTTAGAGTGATCTCTCTCACAACACCTGTCACATCCACTACTGTAGAGGACCAGCTTCATCAAACAGACTGACATGTATGTACAGATACAGATAGTCTACATACTGTACAGGTGTATCATGTGTACAGTACAGAGAATAGGATTCCCTTGCCATCAAGCATGAACTGAAGCCCATAGCACATAACTGATCTGGATTAGATCTGTACAGTAGAGTAGCTGGCTCCAATCTACAGACACATTGACACCCTCATCCTTCAGCTCACACTGTGCGACTGACATGGGTTTAAGATCAAATTGGCACACCTCAAAGAAAAGGTGCCGTCCTTAGTGAACCCCTCACCTCAAAGCTGTGTCGTGCTACCATCTACATTCTTGAAGGGAAAGGAATGGAGTTCATTACACAGCAGGGTCAAGCTGAGATTGTTGGTGTGTGTGTGTGTGTGTGTGTGTGTGTGTGTGTGTGTGTGTGTGTGTGTGTGTGTGTGTGTGTGTGTGTGGCTACTGGGTTCAAGGGAACTGGGCAATGTAACAGATATAGGGGACACCTTGCCAACATGGTGATGGAGGAGCTAAGAAGACGCTGGACAGGAGCCAAGTAACACAAAATCAGGCCTCCAGGTTAAGCAAGCAAGCTCACATGTTTTTGGAGGAGTGTGCGTGTGTGTGTGTGTGTGTGTGGTGTCAGGTTGAGGGTACTGCATCATGTGGCAGATCGAGCAGCTTGCCATGTGCATGAAGTTAACAACAACAACCATAAAAAAAACAACTGTCGTCACACATTTTCCAATCCCTTCAGCGCCATTCTAAGTAGGCTATCTATGATTAGATCCAGAAGTGTTTCTTGTGACAAGACCATGCAAACCCCTTTCCATGATTGATTCTCGGTGAAGGAAATAGCCTGTCACATGAAAGGCTTCTTTAATCTCTAACGAGTGTATGAGTTCAAAACAATTTAATGTAATTATTTTCTCTGTGCCATACTAACAAATCAAAGGGTCTCAGAAAATCAATTCCTTGACTACCAACAGCCATACTAGTCAGTTATTGGACTGCATTACTCTGGTTCTAATCATCTCTCAGCCAAGGTCTCCAGTTGGAGAGCAAAAACCACTGCCTTCGCTCCGAAAACCAGCCATCCATTAATTCCACTTCAGCTTTTTCCTGTCAGCTGACCTGTCAGCCTGCACCAGGCTTATTGGCTGGGCCCCTTCCTCCCTGACCAATCCCATTGGCTCATGGCTGTGGATACTAGGAAAATGGATTTCAAGGATGTTGCTGTTGGGTTGTAGCAATGGGGGAGGGGAGACTCCACCATTATCTACTCTGATCGGTCATGGTGTGTGTATGTGTGTGTGGTGGCTGGTATTGGCCTGGGGACTAGCCATTTTCAGCCCCTGCACTATACTGGTTGATGGGGGGGGATGGGGACTGGGAGAGGAAGAATAGGAGGAAAGGAAAGAAGGGAGTTGGCCACACTGTACACTGTCCTGGAGGAGGAGGGTAACATATGTGAGAGGTACAAATACAGGACAGCCTCACCCCCTTTAATCTCCACTCCTCAGTAGGTTGAAAATGAACCGTCTATGCCACCATAAAATCTATCCTTACAATAGAGTCCAAAACCTCTTCCATGGTGCAAATCTAGACTAAGTGACACACTGTATTTTCTAAGGCAGTGGTTGGTTACAGCTGTTATCATCAACATTTTTACCACAAGAGAGGAGACACCCAATAAGTCAGAATGTAATGTTACTCAAAACACTATCTGTTAAAGAATTGGACTTTGGACACATACAAAACCTGCCAACAGGGTATTCTACATAACACTCCTTCCTCAAAAGGAATACACCAAAACAAAAACAGCAGCACAAACCATTCTGCCTCGTGCTATCTAACATCAGCAGCCCCACACGCACAGGCAGTCATATTCCACTTATAAAAGCATTTCACAATCCTTCTATTCCCATACACTTGCTAGATGGAAAACCACTGAGTCACCAGGCGATCCAGCCAGAGTTATGCCACAAACAAGCTTTGATCGATGCTCTTCTAGGAAACACTGGAAGGAAGTGTACTACATCAGCTCGAAGAAATGTTGCTGTCTTGAGAGAAACTCAAAACATCCCCCAAGCATTTTCCACCACTTCAGCCCTCCACCTCAGACATGTTTAGAATGCCAGCTACTCTAGAGCCAGGCCAAAACAACAACGTATTCTCAGTGTGTCGGTGGAGTCAATCGTGCAGGAGCTTGTTGCGTCACACGATTGACTCCATGAGTGCTGGGCTACATAAGAATTAAGGGGGGGGTAACAGAGGGAGAAGAGATGGGAGGGGGCCAGCTTGGCTCAGTTTAAAATAGCTGAAGACTGTAGAGAATAGGGTTCCATATGTGGACTGGAAATCCACCGGGACGCATCTGTTACGCAAAGAGCATTCTGAGAACCAAGTATCTCGCCTAGTCTAATATTACTGCACGCTAGATACATGTGTGTCACACCCTATGACAGACACTGTAGTGATATGACGCATGCTATGATGATTAGAACTTGAAACTGGGTGAACCCTTAGGGCAGCAGGGGACATACTGCTTTGTCAGAGGTGGCACGGGACCCGTTGGTGGTTTCATCACACATGTGCACAACAGACACACACACACAGGTGATCTAGTCACAGTGGAAGGGCACAGACTGTCCCTGTGGGAGAACCTAATGTCCTGCAAAGGCATCACATCGGACACAACCTGGCAATGTCTCTCTATGAAATCACCGTTTTAGGTCACGAGTATCCAGAAATTAGGCCAACTAACAAAAGGTATCATGCTCCTCTTCCCTCTCTTTCGGCCAAAACAAGGCAGAGGAGTATAGAAAAGACAGTACTGTACAATAAAGAATGTCAGGAAAATATTGACTAATGAAATTAGATGCCTCTAGCACAACACCTCCTCCTTGCTTGGTGCATACGGAACCAAAACATACATGTTTGTGTGTTATTTCTCCTCACTTAGGGAGAACAAAGCACAAACTACAGCACTATAGTTTACCATCCCGTCAACCTTTCCCCACCTTCTCTTTAGATCTGAAAGGTATTACCGGTATCAAAGCCAAACGACCGAGTTGCTGTAAATGAGAATGTGTTCTCAGTCAACTTACCTGGTAAAATATGGGTTAAAGAAAATAAATAAAAAACATTTCTGTAAGGTTCTGCCTAAGGCTTAGTATAAAATGTAGCCATAATGCTGAGGCGGCATTGGCACACACTACGCTCTTAAACTCTTGCTAGGCAGCGCACTGTTACCATCCTCCTCTAAACTTTGCAAGGCATCTAGCCCATCTCTTGGCATAGCCCACCACTAAGCACACACTGTTTTCTTAACCACAATGGGATGGATCCAGAAATAATGACAGTGGGAATAACTATGACTGAATTATGAAAATAATGGAATGAAGTAGGCTAACGCATCTGAAGGCATGTATCAAATGGTTGCTTACTGAAACTCCCAAAGTCATCCTTGAAATATATTTTAAGCAATAGCCTACATGCGTGTGATCAACTAGATGATAATTTCAGCACCATTTTGATTGGGACAGCGCCATCGCTCTGATTTGAGACAAGTGTGGGGGTTCATCTTGATAGATTCATCTATGTCAGACATCTATGTCAGACTGAACCTTCATTTGGATATTGGTTAGGCTACAATTAGGCTAGGGAAATGTCATCTAAGTTGAGGTGAATGCTGCTCATCATCATCATCATCATCATCTTGTCTAGTTGCCGCATTTATTACAACATTTTGCCATCGTATCTAGTTTGCGAGTGAAGAGAAAACTAATCCACTTGTTAGTCGCTTAGTATCCTAGGCCTACTCCCAACCAAAAATCTGCGACTTCACTGGCTTGTCTGATAATCAATCAATGTGATTTAGGGTCACTGAATCATCATTACTATAGGCTATTTGGTTAATTGGTCTGTGGATAGGAAAATAAGGGGGTGGTTAGCTCATCTATTTGTTTACGCATCACTGATCAGAAACATTTAGCATGCAATGATATTGCCTAAATCAAGAGTAGGCCTATTATTTTGCTCAATCGCGTATAGCCAACTCCAAAAGCCTGCATAGGTTCTGAAATATGAACAGACTTGCATGCTTTTGAAAATAGGGTTGATTTTTTTTTAGCGGTATGATGAAGACCCTATACCTGTTCCCTAACAAAGTGTAGTGAGGGTAGGAAAGAGATTAAATGTGGATAAAAATAGCATGTGCTTGAGCTCCGTTTCAATTTTTTTTTTTTTTTTACATTTAATATGACAGCAGCGGTTCCACATGTTCCCATGATCTAAGCTGTGTGGGAAGAATATTTTATTTATTTATATTATATTTTTCTTAATATAAAATATAAGTCTGATCGGGTAAGTGTGTCTTTTCAGTTTAACTGAACAAAATAACAAACTACTGATTTCATTTGGATGGCTCAGCCATGGCTGCACAGACCACTAACACTGGCCTAATTAAACTCAAATTAGCTATTCTATTCCTTAGAAAATATATTTTATTAGTCTTATAATGTTTCTTAGGACCTGTCTAAACAAAATAATAAAGGATTTCCTTTTGATGGTGTATATTCTCATTGGATTTCTGAAAATAGATGCCCACCAAGATCTCCACACCACTACTACCACTCATCCCTGGCATGCGCACGGGAGGTATAAAGGCTATGCAGGCAAGACTGTGGTAAAAAGGGGCTTGTTTGTAAGGTGGTCTTAAACATTGCCCACTTTGTTTTACACACTAAATACCATAAATCTTATGTAAAAGCAGTATGTGTGTGGGAGATTTGAGTGTGCTGGGAGGGAGTTGCTAACTGCTACAGTATGGAGAATGTTCTAAGCCATTTAACGGGCTGTAAAGAAAAGCCAGATGATGGTATAGAGAGGGATCAGACAGTTAGTTTTCTAGGAAGGCCGACAGGATTCCTGAAATCTCCCATGTGCGCCAAGAACAAGTTCTACTGCCCAGAGCCGACCCCTTATTTTATCAAGTCAGCCCCCCCCACCCAGTTTACCTCACTTTACCTCCCCTTCTTTCCACACACACACACACACACACACACACACACACACACAGTGTTCTACCAGAGTTCAGAAGAGGTTTTGAAAGCGTCGGGACTGCCTCACAGACGCATGACTCTTCAACTTCATAATCAAACCCGCCTCCTACCCTGCCTCTCTTCTTTCTAGGGATGCACATGTTGGTCAATTTAACTGCTCACTAACTGACCCTCATTAACCAGTAAAAATAAATAATAATCCAAACAGTAAAATGACGTGACCGACAGAAAATACTATCAGAGATCTGTATATAATGACGAGATGCTAATGTTTCCGCCCTAACAATGGTAATCGTCCCAAGGCAAGAAGGCAGACGACAAGCTTAGGCCCAAAATAACCCCATAGAAATCCAATGGACTTATTTTGAAGAGATTTTGGTGAGAGTGAAACCTCTCGCGTCACCTCTTCCTCTCTAAAACTATGCATGCATACAAGGACCGGACATTTTTCATTAAGAGCTTAATAGAGCATATATATCAAGCCTATCGTCTTCCAGTCAAAAGACTGGAGCTTAGTATTCAACATGCAGCTCCTGTAATGAAGCAGCTAATAAAGTGTCATTTTCAAACATTTACCAAAATGCATTATGGGGAAGACACAGTTGTAAACAGCACACCTAATGCGAGCAGTTCCATATATGACAGAGATGAACATCTAATAGCAACTAGTATGATGGGTTGCTAATATGACTAAGATTGTGCTTCTGGACAACGAAAGAAAGTTGATATGAAAACCAATACAGGAGGAGAGAAATGCTGATTAATGGCATGAGGAAGTCTTTATAAAATAATTGCCATCACGTTTCTGTGGCTGGATTTTCGCAAAGCTACTTTGAAGCAAGGTAAAATATGCCTCATTATTTGAAGTAAAGTAAACAATTACACTGCCTCAAGCTGACATTGCAAAGTGGTGGGTCACGTCTGATAGTCAACGGTCGACAGGCATCCTTCCGAATGGCGAATGGGAGGCACGGTTTACCAGTTGAGATTAAGAAATAAAAATAGATCCTTTTTAATCTTGGCACCAAAGTTAACACGCGATTGCATTTAGCATTTGTTATTTGTTGCACAATGACTGGGCTTACAAAAGCAGGTTTCACTCCAGTAGCCTGCAGTCTTTTTGAGGAGCTACTCCCTTGCTGACTGACAGGTTGTAGGCTATTCCGCTCCTCAAACTAGGCTCTGTATGCTGTGCGCGTGTGATAAATAAAAATGTATGACAACTAACAAAAATAATGCAAATTCACCTGTAGTAATATTTCTTTCTATTTTCGTTGTGCCTCTTATTGGTCAACCTCTCCCTCTCCAGTTTCATGTCTGGTGAATCAGTGTGGGCTGTACAGGCTCGTGTCAAAGATGCCAATTCAAGATAGTCTCGAATCCATTTCAATGCCTTATGGGTCTACCACTTACACACACTCTCTGCAGTGAACCTTTGATGAAATAGCAGGTATGTACCGAGCCATGCTGTACAGTCTGGGCTGTGTCAGCCTGGAGAGAGACTCTGTGATTACTGTTCTCTGCATCACACTGCTGCCTCCCTCCCACTTAATGCTAATAGCTCCATAAGGAAGAGCAGGGACAGATGTAGCTTAGCTAGTGTTGCATAGGCCTGTTATTATGACAGAAGCCTAATGAGCAGAACACCTCAGGATCAGAATACGCTCTGAAACCTTCCCGTCACCCAGCCCTACTCCTATACTGGCTTTATAAACATGACTCCTTTCTGAAAACACTCTAATTAATGAGTTATATTGAGTAATTTATCAGACGTTGGTTTTCTTTCCACAGAGACTTCCAATACGTGCAGAAGGAGATAAAAACAGTTGGAAATCTCACACACACAGGGGTTCACAAAGAATGTGTGAGAAACTAGTCAGTGCATGGTTAGAGACCACATTCACACTAATGTGTCACTGAGGTATTAGCACACAGTGGTGTAGGCCAGAAGACCAGGAATAGCAACAGTGTGATTGTGTGAGAGCACGCGTGTGTGTGTACGTGTGTGTGTGTGTGTGTGTGTGTGTGTGTGTGTGTGTGTGAATGAGAAAGTAAGAGTGAGGAGGTCTCTGCTTAGCCCTCATAGGGTATACTGTATACTACACATAAATGATTGCTATCACAAGGTCTGTGATGTTTGTGTCTATAGGCTATATGTTTTGCCAACATTTAGATCTAAAGGAGACCTTACCGTGAAGCGGGCCTTTCAAGCAGCCTTCTCTAAACGAGGCACCACCTCACACTCTTACAAACACGCAGTGACAGTCCTCCTACCCTCAACTAATGACTGTCGACTGTAAACAGACCACACTTCCTTAATTGGCCTTTCAGGGGTGTGGCATCGATAACCACTAGCGGCCCGCCACCTTAACTAAGACTGAAGAGTAGGAGGAGTAAGGACAGGCTAATATCTAGGCCTATATCTGAATCCAGATGTCAGGTCTAGTTTTTGTTATTTTACTATTTGGACAAAAACATTATTTTCTTAAATTCAGCAATACCACGAGTTCAGCCAAAAAATATATAAATTGCAGAAATCCCAATTATTCCCACAAATAAAAAATACCTGTTCCAAAGTATTCCCACAAATAAAAAATACCTGTTCCAAAGTATTCCCACAAATAAAAAATACCTGTTCCAAAGTATTCCCACAAATAAAAAATACCTGTTCCAAAGTATTCCCACAAATAAAAAATACCTGTTCCAAAGTATTCCCACAAATAAAAAATACCTGTTCCAAAGTATTCCCACAAATAAAAAATACCTGTTCCAAAGTATTGCCACGAATAAAAAATACCTGTTCCAAAGTATTCCCACAAATAAAAAATACCTGTTCCAAAGTATTCCCACGAATAAAAAATACCTGTTCCAAAGTATTCCCACAAATAAAAAATACCTGTTCCAAAGTATTCCCACAAATAAATATGTGATCGTGTCTCAATTCAAATAAGGTATGAAATTGTATTTGAAAATAACAATCTATTTTTGGGCTTAGTTGTGATCAATTTGCAGTGTCAAATTAATGTAATTATGTTCCGCCCCCTCCACACAAAAAAATCAGCCTGTGGCTGAATCTAGTTGCCTACCCCCGTGCTAGGCCTTGCTAAATGTTAAAGCTACAATATTTAACGTTTTGGGCAACCATACCAAATCCACATAGAAATGTGAGTTATAGATCTGTCACTCAATAAAAGCAAGTCTAGGAAGCTGTATAAACGGTTCTGTGTGTTCTTTTTCTATGTTTCCTATTGTTGAGTTACATTTTACGTCTTTTACTATTAGTTTTGAACACCAGCTTCAAACAGTTGAAAATACATTATTTTTGGTTATTGAATTATTATTTTTTACTGCGTTTGAGATGAAATGATGGAGCGATTTATGCATATTGCACCTTTAACCGGGGCTCCATAAACAGCCACAGGAATGAGGGCAAAGATGCATGAGCAACTGCTATCTTCTATTGGAAAGATAGGGTGGCAGCTGTCTTAGGTATTTGTCTCACAACAGCGACCTTGCCGACAATGGCAACTATTTTCCTTGTCAGTCAAAGGGAGGGGGGAGGGTGCCCCAATGCCCCCACCAGGACAATGCTGTAACTCTGTCTGGTGGTTGTTGCACAAGCCCTATCATTTACAGCTCTCTGGGTAAACTGAGTGACCCGGTGCATGTAGTGCAAGCCAGAACAGCTGAAGAGGCTGGGCAGAGGCCCACACAGAGAGAGAGACAGAGAAACAGGAGGGAGAGAAGGAGAAGTAGGAGAGGGAGAAAAAAAAGGGAGGAAGGGAAAGAGGGAAGAATGACAGGGAGAGAGAAACCCAGCAGTCACAAAGCCAGGAGCCAGTGTTCTCCCACACTTCTCCATTACGGTCAGGCTGCACATTCAGATGGTCAGAGAGTGGAATAAACATCATAACACCAGACAGACATACAGAAAGGCCAAGATTGTAACTGGTGACTGGAGAGGGGGAACCATGACCAGGGGAACAAAACAAAGGAGAGAAATGAGAGAGTGCAATAGAAAGAGAGAGAGTGAAAAGAAACCCTAGAAAGAGAGAGCGCTTGGAGGCCTAACACCCATCAATAACACTGCAACACTATCTTTGTCTCCCTCTAAAAACGCCAAAGCTGCAGTCTCTCCTCTCTTCCCTTTCAGACGGCATCTCTAAGCCCCACTGCCTGTGTGCCAAAAGTGACAGCTGCAGAGGGGAGAGATGGCCCAGGGAGGGTACTGCCAATGGGGGGAGAGGAGAAGAGAGGGGAGAGAAAGAAAGAGACTGACTAAGACACTACACACAAAGCCCAAACCAGTGTCTTCACTTATGGTTAGTGTTCTATGGCATTCCTACTCACTTTCAGGTAGAACTTGCCCGCTCCCCTAACCACATCCAGTATTTATACACAAAATTATGTGGACATCCCTTCAAATGAGTGGATTCGGTTATTTCAGCTACACCCGATGCTGACAGGTGTATACAAACGAGCATACAACAAATGCAATCTCCATAGCCAAACATTGGCAGTAGAATGGCCTTACTGAAGAGCTCAGCGACTCAACATTGCACTGTCATAGGATGCCACCTTCCCAAAAAGTCTGTCAAATTTCTGCCCTGCTAGTGCTGCCACGGTCAACTGTAAGTGCTGTATTTTTTTAAGTGGAAACCTCTAGGCGCAACAACGACTCAGCCGATAAGTGGTAGGCCACACAAGCTCACAGAACGGGACTGCCGGGTGCTGAAGCAAGTAGCGCGTAAAAATCATCTGTTCTCGGTTGCAACACTCACTACAGAGTTTCAAACTGCCTCTGGAAACGTCAGCACAAGAACTGTTCACCGGGAGCTTAACAAAATGGGTTTCCATGGCCGAGCAGCCACACACAAGCCTAACATCACCATGCGCAATGCCAAACGTGGCTAGAGTGGTGAAAAACTCACCACCATTTGACTCTGGAGCAGTGGAAACACATTCTCTGGAGTGATGAATCACGCTTCACCATCTGGCAGTCCGACAAAGGAATCTGGGTTTGGAGAATGCTTGGGTTTGGAGAACTCTACCTGTAGATTAGTGCCAACTGGAAAGTTTGGTGGAGGAGGAATAATGGTCTGGGATCGTTTTCCATGGGTCGGGCTAGGCCCCTTATTTTCAGTAAAAAGGGAAATCTTAACACAACAGTATACAATGACATTCTAGACGATTATGTGCTTCAAACTTTGTGGCAACAGTTTGGGGAAGGCCCTTTCCTGTTTCAGCATGACAATATAGAAATGAATTGTCGAGATCAGTGTGGAAGAACCTGACTGGCCTGCACAGAGCCCTGACTTCAACCCCATCAAATACCTTTGAGATTAATTGGAAACCTGGTCTGCGAGCCAGCCCTAATAGCCCAACATTGGTGCCCGACCTCACTAATGCTGTTGTGGCTGAATGGAAGCAAGTCCCCGCAGCAATATTCGAACATCTAGTGGAATGCATTCCCAGAAGAGTAGAGGCTGTTATGCAGCAAAGGAGGGGACCAACTCCATTTTAATGCCCATGACTTTTGAATGAGATGTTCGACGAGAACGAGTCCACATACTCTTGGTCAAGTAGTTATCTATGATCAGACTCCCTGACCCCCAATCATAACCTTAATCATAAGGGGTATGAAAAGATATTGGCACCTAGTGCCTGTATTAGTGGAAACCCCGTACTTCCATCCACTCAGTCCATTCAGTATTGATAAGGGGATTTTCAAACACATTATACATCACACGCTAAATTAGTATAATGAAAGGTCTGACTATAAGTGGTGATCACATCAGGGGTGCGGATAGAGGGATGAAGGGAGGAGGGCCGGATGGGTAGAGCAGCAGGGTCCCGGTGGGAGGCTTAAGTAAACAAAGAAAGTGCCTCACCATGTGGGCAGCGCTGCTTGATCATGACTTCAATAACTCTCTCTCTCTTTACAGCTCTTTCCATCTCTCCCTATTGGCTGGAACCCTACTGGAAAGGCTTTTTATAAATAGAGAACGCAGAGCGACTCATAGGACTACCTGCTAACCTTGGAGTGAACAATAAAACCCACGCACACAGAGAGCTCTCGGACTGAGGGCTGAGCTAAGCTGATTTTCAAAGGCTTTCCTGCTCTTTTATAGACAGCTCTCAGTGATTTCCATGGTGAACCAAAGCTACAAGTCCAGTAGTCACCATGAAGTAAGGTCATGGTGAGTTAGACTAAAACCTGACCTTTGGTGGCAGCCATTTTGTCACCCACCTTGAAGTGGACGACCCTGCCCCCTGGCCCCGTTACATCACTGAGGACTGTCAGCGGTGTGTGCTGATTGACCACCAGCGGAGGTGATGGGCGTGATGCTGGAGTAACCATGGCCAGTCATGTGGTGTCATGTGACTGAGAAGCTCCACCAGTCAATCAGTTGTCACAGCCTTGGACCACCAGTCAGAAGTCTTATCGGAGTTAATGGTTTACACATGAATGTCCACTAACATTACACACATACTTCTGCTCTGGTAATCTGCAGCCAGCTCCGCATGGACCGGGCAAACAGAGAAAAGGCCTTCTCAGGAGCTTGGCAACTCATTATGTGTCTGTCTGTCTCACTGGTGATCTAGTGATTGTGAGTGTTCTGCTTGTGTACAGTTGCACTGCACTGCCCATGCACTGTCCCATTTGGCTGGTTATAATGAATAAAATAATTGGATTCTAGCCATATAGGTCTAATTGAGCACTGTTGAAGAGAATGGCTAGTTGAATCGAAGAGCGGTCATCGTAAAAAGCACCAGAGTGCACGCAGCTTTAGTGAAGTTAGGCTAACTCAAATGCAGTAGACACACCCAGTCTGCCTGCAATCAGCTGAGCTCGACCTTACTTCAATGGAAAACCAGATAAGGACTTACCTGGACATCGTAAAGTGCCACAATGTTCTCATGTTGAAGTTCCTGGGAAAAGTAATGAAGAAAGAAGCATATTAGTGATGCATTAGGTACTGTACTGTTGACGTGACGACTGGCTTCTATTTACATTTATAACAAGGAAGTCAAGGCCTTTCAATCAAACCTGCTGACTGATGGAGGATCGATGTCAACTAATTCTCTAAATACGTTTCCAAGATAAATGACAAGCAATTAGGTTAAGCATACTACTCACCTTGAGGATTTTGATTTCCTTGCCAAGCAGGATCTGGGACTTGGAGAGGTTCTTCTTGTTAATGCTCTTGACGGCCACCTCCCAATCAGTCTTCTGCAGATGGAGCAAGGAGAGAAATAAAGAACAATTAGTTCAAATCCCTTTAGATGTGTTCAGTTCCCCCATCACTCACACGTGTGTGTAAAGCCTAGGCCAGCTGGCCTTTAATTGCTTGGTGTGCACTGTGAGAGAGATGTGGGGGAAGAGAGAACAACTTAGACATAAAATCAACACAGGTTTCTCGGGTTTCAATCAGATAGGCCTCTGTGACACTGAATGACAAAACAGTCAAAAGAATACTAGAACACTGAGTTATCATGCGAGGTAGCCCACTTCCACTAAAACCTGAGCGAGAGACCTTTTTTCTACTCAAGTTTAGAGACCATGCTTTCTTCATTCACATGAGCCCTTAGAGTGACGGAGTAGCTTATTAAAATAATCACTATTCAAGCTCACATGACACAAAATACTTGATTTATTTGCCCTTGAGCTACAGAGACACTGAGCTTGGACAATGACCACAACTAGCCTACATTATTAGGCTAGGTGGAATGGATGGTGCATTGTAAGACTTTCCGAGAGGAATTCTATGAATAAAAAGGGCTGCTGCTTTCCAAATGAATCTAGGTTAATAGGAGAGGTTTTAATTCTGTGTTGCAATTGGATCTGCCACTAGACAGGGTTCTACTGGTAGTAGCACAGGGAGGCAGCACGTGACAGCATGCCCCAGCCAACCGTGACATATACCGAGGCAGTGCAGCAAACAGAAACCCCATACAATAGAATCACCCCATCGGCCTATGGTGTAATGCTGAGCAGAGGGTGGTGGGTATTGTTTGCACCAAATCAAGTTAATGACCAGGCTCCTGCTATGATGACACAGAGACAGTCAGAGAGACTGAAGGGAAAAGTAAGCACTTTCCATTGGACGTTTTTTATTAGTTAGATGTAAAATTGCACAACTAAGATCTCCTCTGACAATTTCTTCAGTTCAATTATTTTGAGGAAGTGCATAATGGCTAAGGTGCCTCAAGATGGACTATTGCTGTTTTTTTTTCTTGTTTTTCAAGTGAAGGTCTTTTAAGGGAGTATGTGAGCAACTATTAGGTGCCAGCCGAACAAAAACATGTGGAAGCCTTTAATGTCAGCAACATAGGAATGGGCATCTCTCCCTTTCAAGGCGATTCGATACACATCTATACACATGGGCTCCGATACGGGAACAATATGTTTTAGTTTGAAATGATTTGGTGCGATTCGGTTTGACTAGAGAATTAATTGATGTCATTCAGTTTGATGCGATACGATGCACAAACATACATTTTCCATTCTAAATTAAAATCTTCTGCTGATGGAGCTCATAAGCTGGGCTGGGCCTCTCTTAGCTGGATCGGTCTGAGCTGGGCCTCTCTTAGCTGGATCGGTCTGAGCTGGGCCTCTCTTAGCTGGATCGGTCTGAGCTGGGCCTCTCTTAGCTGGATCGGTCTGAGCTGGGCCTCTCTTAGCTGGATCGGTCTGAGCTGGGCCTCTCTTAGCTGGATCGGTCTGAGCTGGGCCTCTCTTAGCTGGATCGGTCTGAGCTGGGCCTCTCTTAGCTGGATCGGTCTGAGCTGGGCCTCTCTTAGCTGGATCGGTCTGAGCTGGGCCTCTTAGCTGGATCGGTCTGAGCCTCTCTTAGCTGGATCGGTCTGAGCTGGGCCTCTCTTAGCTGGATCGGTCTGAGCTGGGCCTCTCTTAGCTGGATCGGTCTGAGCTGGGCCTCTCTTAGCTGGATCGGTCTGAGCTGGGCCTCTCTTAGCTGGATCGGTCTGAGCTGGGCCTCTCTTAGCTGGATCGGTCTGAGCTGGGCCTCTCTTAGCTGGATCGGTCTGAGCTGGGCCTCTCTTAGCTGGATCGGTCTGAGCTGGGCCTCTCTTAGCTGGATCGGTCTGAGCTGGGCCTCTCTTAGCTGGATCGGTCTGAGCTGACTAAATCACCATCACCTACTAATTAACTTGTTGTTTTTGCAGATTCAAAGTTTGAGCTAGTAATACATCAATATTTATTGTTTACACAAATTAGCTATGGCATTATCAACTTGACCCTTTATCTTAAAATGACCATATACACTGATTGTTTAAAGCAAAACTGCCAAAACTATTGCTGACGTTGAACCAGAACAATCCAAATAAATCTATTGTTAGCCCCTTTCAGCAGGTATAGCCCGATGAGGCTCCCGAGTGGCGCAACGGCCTATGTACTGCATCTCAGTGCTAGAGGCGTCACTACAGACCCTGATTCCAGGCTGTATCACAATCGGCCGTGATTGGGAGTCCCATAGGGCGGCGCACAATTGGCACAGCATCGTCCGAGTTTGGCCTGGGGTAGGCCGTCATTGTAGATAATAATTTGTGCTCAGGATTTGAACCTGCAACTTTTCAGCTACTGTCCCAATGCTCTTAACCACTAGGCTCTGCCACCATGACTACACTGTGTAAGACAAAACCCACAAAGAAAAGACAACAGGCAAACGCATATGCGATCTCAATAGTGACGGCATGGCTGCAGGACTTAGTGAATAGATCACAGGAGACAAAGAGACAGACAATAATGAATAAAGATGTTCATATCTGCACCTGTAGTGAGTGATCTCACTACAGATTCTACATTCTAAAATGCACTAGACCCTGTAAGACAAAATCCAGAATAGAAAAGACAATAGGCAAACGCATACGATGATGTCCCAATGTCAAAATCTGGGATTTGCAAATGGCAGCCAGTGGGCCACATGAAGGCCCTCGGATCAATTTAGGAACTCATTTGGGGTCTCAACTATACTGTTGCAAGTTACAATACATCAGGTGCAATTTCTTAATTTGGATGTGCATTAGCATTTTCTCTTGTTATGTACAGTGTCTTCGGAAAGTATACACACCCCTTGACATTTGCCACTCGAAATTGAGCTCAGGTCCATCCTGTTTCCATTGAACATCCTTGAGATGTTTCTATAACTTGATTGGAGTCCACCTGTGGTAAATTCAATTGATTGGACATGATTTGGAAAGGCACAAATGTCTGTATAAGAGCCCACAGCTGACAGTGCATGTCAGAGCAAAAACCAAGCCATGAGGTCAAAGGAATTGTCCGCAGGATTGTGTCGATGCACTGATCTGGGGAAGGGTACCAAAAAAGTTCTACAGCATTTAAAGGTCCCCAAGAACACAGTGGTCATTATTCTTAAATGGAAGAAGTTTGGAACCACCAAGACTCTTTCTAGAGCTGGCACCTGGCCAAACTGAGCAATCAGGGGCCTTGGTGAGGGAGGTTACCAAGAACCTGATGGCCACTCTGACAGAGCTCTAGAGTTCCTCTGTGGAGATGGTTGTCCTTCTGGAAGGTTCTCCCATCTCTGAAGCACTCCACCAATCAGGCCTTTATGGTAGAGGGGCCAGACGGAAGCCACTCCTCTGTAAAAGGCACATGACATCCCACCTAAAGACTCTCAGACGATGAGAAACAAGATTCTCTGGTCTGATGAAACCAATAATGCCAAGTGTCACGTCTGGAGGAAACCTGGCACCATCCTGACGGTGAAGCATGGTGGTGGCAGCATTATGGTGTGGGGATGTTTTTCAGCGGCAGGGACTTTGAGACTAGTCAGGATCGAGGCAAAGATGAACGGAGCAAAGTAAAGAGAGATCCTTGATAAAAACCTGCTCTAGAGCGCTCAGGGCCTCAGACTGGCGTGAAGGTTCACCTTCAAACAGGACAACAATGGGGGATTGAAAGTGATGCAGACAATTACATTGATGGAAGCTACAATATTAAAGCTGATCAACCCCCCCAAGAAGACTCAATGCTGTAATCGCTGACAAAGGTGCTTCAACAAAGTACTGAGTAAAGGGTCTAAATACTTGTATAAATGTGATTTCAGTTTTTTAATTTGTCATAAAATTTGCAAAAATGTCTAAAAACCTACTTTTGCTTTGTCATTATGGGCTATTGTGTGTAAGTTTATGGGGGGAAACAATTTCATCAATTTTAGAATAAGGCCATAAAGTAACAAAATGTGGAAAAAGTCAAGGGCTCTGTACGTCACTGACAGTCAGTCATTTAGCCCATTTCAGCTAAAATAGTTTTGATAGCTAACTGCAAAACTCATTTAGCAATCTAAGCTTGTTATTATGTTTGAATTATCTGCTGTCTCTCCACTATCAAACCAAGAGGGGGGGACAAAACTGTTTGCTGGCAATTTGGGGGGGGTTACGGATGCGGGTACACAGACCAGCGAGTAACTGTGGCCCCTCATGATGAGTTCAGATTTTTTGGTGGTCCCGACCCCATAAAAGTTGCCCATCCCTGGTCTAAACAGTGACAGCAGGGCTAGTTCAAACTACAGTAGGATGCTTAAAATATGAGGCAATTCATCAGCCCTGTTAAAAGTGGACCTGGCATCATGCGATTGGAATATTTATAACCCTGCATCGGCATGCCTTATATTTATAGGATTATTTCCACCTAAGCTAGGAGATGGAGGACAGACAGAACGGGATGTTATTGGTTCTTGCATTTTAACCAGCTCAAGAATATCACTGGAAGGACATCAGGTCACATACCAGTACACTGGTAGTATACACAGCTTCAAATGTACACTAAATTTAGCTGCTATGTTCTGGTCATAGGAAAACGCATAGGGCTAGTCTTCTACCGCTGACCTAAGCTTCTACCAGACTGAAAGTTTAAACTGTTGTAGGCTAAATGTCCATGCCAAGTGTTGGTTCTAAAGTTACTACTAAAGGACAATAGGACACACAATGAGTATAAATGAGTCAACAGTTGAGTCATCTACTTTATGAAATTACAGCCTGATGCGCTTGCGTCAATGAATTGAAAGTCAATCGCGCTGTGTTCGTGTGTCCACAGTGGAGGGAAAGTGTACAGACACATGCCACAGTCCTAGCTAGGCTACTACACTGAACAAAAATATAAACGAAACATGCAACAATGTCAAAGATTTTACTGAGTTAGTTCATATAAGTAAATCAGTCAATTTAAATAAATTCATTAGGCCCTAATCTATGGATTTCACATAACTGGAAATACAGATACGCATTTGTTGATCTTAAAAAAAGGTTGGGGTGTGGGATCAGAAAATGGGCCTCAGGATCTCTGTCCATTCAAATTGTCATGAATAAAATCCAATTGTGTTCAATGTCCATAGCTTATGCCTGCCCATACTATAACTCCACCATGGGGAACTCTGTTCACAAGGATGACATCAGCAAACCGCTCGCCCACACGATGCCATACACACTGGTCTCAGACACTTCCGCAGGTGAAAATGATGTGGAGGTCCTGGGCTGGCGTGGTTACACGTGGTCTGCAGTTGAGGCCGGTTGTAGGTACTGCTAAATTCTCAAAAAACGACGTTGGAGGTGGTTTATGGTTGTGAAATTAACATTAAATTATCTGGCAACAGCTCTGGTGGACATTCCTGCAGTCAACATGCCAATTGCACGCTCCCTCAACTTGAGACATCTGTGGTAGTGTTGTGTGACAAAACTGCACATTTTTTAGAAGCCTTTTATTGTCCCCAGCACAAGGTGCACCTTTGTAATGATCACGCTGTTTAATTAGTTTCTTGATATGCCACACCTGTCAGGTGGTCACTAACAAGGATGTAAAAAAAACGTGTGTACAGAATGAGAGAAATACTATTTTTGTGCCTTTTGGAAAATTTCTGTGGTCTTATTTCAGCTCATGAAACATGGTACCAACACTTTATATGTTGCGTTAATATTTTTGTTCAGTGTTAAATGTTGCAGTCTGGCTTTGGTTTTTAAACGTTTGACAACTAATAACCAAAAAACAAAACCTGCTACAAAACGCCATGCAGATGCAAAACATGAAGGCCTATTACAAAAACATTTGAGCAGTAGCCTAGGCTGGATACTCAACAAAGTAATACATTTTGAGTGCACCATACATCAATGCTGCATTCAACAGCACTGGTGATCCATGCAGTGCAAAAAAAAATTAAAACATGTTTCAAGTTCAAATGTTACAACAACCTAGCAACGTTTTTGTTATTTGGAGTTATTCAAAACTTTTTGATTAGGGTCACAGCATATTATGCACATCTGTAAGCATAGCAGCAAAGGCTGGACAAATGTTATTTACCACCACAAAGCTCACTCTACCAACTCTATAAGGCCATAAGCAAAGAAGAAAATGCTCACCCAGAAGCGGCGCTCCTAGTGGCTGGGGACTTTAATGCAGGCAAACTTAAATCAGTTTAACCAAATTTTTACAGCATGTCACATGTGCAACCAGGGAATTTTTAAAATCTTCCTGATGGGCTGCCCCCAGGTGGTAAGAGTAGGCAACAACAAGTCTGCCACACTGATCCTTAACACTGGGGCCCCTCTGAGGTGTGTCCTTCGTCCCCTCCTGTACTCCCTGGTCACCCACGACGCGTGGCCAAACACAACTCCAACACCATCATTACGTTTGCTGACGACACAACAGTGGTGGGTAGGCCTGATCACCGACAACGAGACGGCCTATAGGGAGGTCAGAGAACTGATATTGTGGTGCCAGGACAACAACCTCTCCCTCAATGTGAACAAGACAAAGGAGCTGATCGTGGACTACAGGAAAAGGCAGGCCGAACAGGCCACCATTAACATCGACGGGGCTGTAGTGGAGCGGGTTGAGAGTTTCAAGTTCCTGGGTGTCCACATCACCAACGAACTATCATGGTCCAAACATACCAAGACAGTCGTGAAGAGGGCACGATAAAACCTTTTCCCCCTCAGGAGACTGAAAGGATTTGCCATGGGTCCCCAGATCCTCAAACGGTTCTACAGCAGCACCATCCTGACCAGTTGCCTCACCGCCTTGTATGGCAACTGCTCGGCATCTGACCGTATGGAGCGACAGACGGTAGTGCGAACGGCCCAGTGCATCACTGGGGCCAAGCTCCATGCCATCCAGGACCTATATAATAGGCGGTGTCAGAGGAAAGCCCATAAAATTGTCAGAGACTCCAGCCACCCAAGTTATACTGTTTTGTCTGCTACCGCACGGCAAGCGGATCCGGGGCGCCAAGTCTAGGACGAAAAGGCTCCTCAGCAGCTTCTACCCCCAAGCCATGACTGCTGAACAATTCATAAAATCGCCACCGGACAATTTACATCGAACCCCCTCCCTTTTGCACACTGCTGCTACTCGCTGTTTGTTTGTTATCTATGCATAGTCACTTCGCCCCCACCTACATGTACAGATTACCTCAACTAGCCTGTACCCCCGCGCTCTGACTCAGTACCGGTGCCCCCTGTATTTAGCCTCGTTATTGTTATTCTTATTGTGTTACTTTTTATTATAGTCTACGTGGTAAATATTTTCTTCTTCTTGAACTGCAGTTGGTTAATTAAGGGCTTGTAATTAAGCATTTCACGGTAAAGTCCACACTTGTATTCGGCGCATGTGACAAATAAAGTTTGATATGCACAGTGGCAATAGGGTACCATGATGATATCATCCCTTTTATGTAAAATGTCTGGCCCGCAAATTCCTTGTGTTTTATCAATATGGTTTGTGTGTGAATTTGAGTATGACACCCCTGTTATTGTATCCATATTGTCTTAATGTTGACATACCTTCACCATTGGAGTAGCTACCTACTGTATTATGAATCTTTGCATACTGATGTTCTGCTCTCAGAATAAATTAATACAATACTGTACACTACACAGTGGCAATAGGGTAGCATGGTAACATAATCCCTGGATGCATCACACAGTGAGATAGATGTGGAGCAGGCTCAGAAATATGTAACAGTCTCTACTCTCTGACCGTCCTTCAGCTGCACCTGGATCAACAGAACACTGTTTGGTCCACATCCCCATCATGGAGAGTCGCCACAGTCCTGTCAGTCAGTCAAGATGCTTTATCATCACTGTGAGTGTGTGGGCAATCAAGCTAATAGGATGACTATCATCGCATTCCATTGTTGATATAAAAAAAAGGATTACATTGAGATGTAGACTATTGCTCATATCATGACTGAAGATGGAGAAAGAAGACCTTAAGGAGGAAAAACAAGCAGACATGCTCCCTTTCCACCTTATCTAGGCTGGCTGGCTACATCAGTGAGCTATTCACTGCTGTTTGAGTCATCCGTTTCATGAATGAACGGCTCGCATCTCTCTGCACCCAGTGCCAGACCATAACGCAAGATTGCACAACATCATCACATGATCGAGGCTTATGAAACACAATAACATGCATGATCAAACATGTATATAACATTGTTATATTTGAATACAGTGAAGACTATGAATGGATTTAACTGCAATTTTTTGCATCACTATCGTAACTAATATTTATGTCTAGTTAGTTGAAGGAAAACTAAACAAAATTATGCCATTATGCCATTTTATTTACTGCAGTGCAATGCCACTGACCTAGATGTATATAAACGTCACTACTCTCACATAACATCATAGAGAAAAAAAAGAGGAGGGAGGGTGCAAGCAAAGCAATGGGAAAGATGGAGATGCAGACCTTCTATGTTCCAGATAGTTACCTTTCTGTGCCTTCCTTTGAACACCACAGCGAAAGCCCCATGTCCCACCAAGTCCTTTCTGCTGTATTCAAAGTCTCCAACCGTCTCCATTGTCAAAGTAACTGTCCAATTTAGGTCATGTGTCTTAAGGTTATTTCTTTAGTGAGGCACGTTGAAGGATGCTCTCTTTTGATATCAGAACCCTGGTGCAACAATGTATCCACCTAAACGTTGCTTTAGCTGTCAAGCAAACTAGTGATTGTGGCGTTTACACAATTACAAGTCAAGCGTGCATTCCAGTCCACCTTTGATATTGCCTGAGACTGCAAAACTGGAGCTAGTGTCAAAATATTTCCTGTCAGAAGCCAACTACAACAGATTCTGTAATGTTTAACGTTTAACTATTTCCACAATCAGACAATGCAGTCAGCTTTATGCATGGCTGGACACAATCCCAAGGTACACAATGTCAGTCCCTACTGCCAGCTGTCATTTTCTGACCCCAATTGCTAACGTTATACACTGGCTAGCTATCTAGAAATATGTGCATTTAGTTAGCTCAAAACTGCTTTGCTTGACATTCTACATGATGTCAAGTATTCTGGATAAATAGATTGCACGCTTCAAACACCCACAGACACTTCTACTATATAACCAGAGAGTGACATGCTGTGACATACGTCATGTTGCCCATTGTTGCTGGCAAACAACCATGCTAACAGCATCTTATATACAGTAGCTAGTTAGCTTTAACGTTAGCTTCATGCTACCTAAACAGAATATCAATTGAATTGACGGATCACAACTAGCAATGATCCGATTATCGCAGGTTATTGCAAGAACATCTAAAATACAGGCCCATATATTTTCCTGAAAAGCTATGAAATGCAACACTACTACTGAGTTTCAATATAATTCGTGTCAGTCAATTTACTGTCATACTAGTCCTCTGGTGAGATGTTCTATCCAGAAGACTTCTCTCTCTGCTTGGAAAACATTGACGTTCGTGCGATTCTCTTCAATGTTATCCAAATCGCATCTATTCAAATTCCTTGATTTTCATCATTGGTCATCAAAACTCAGTCACAGGGCGAAAATACTTGGGTCAGCAAGGACATGGCAACCGATTCAAATTCACATTTACCGTACGATAAGTAAAACCATTGAATGTATGTCCCTTAATACAGTTATCTGCTAAATTATTTTGGCTTCGTCTTTCCCCTTCCAATCACATTGGCCAGGTACAGCCTTGTCTACTGACAAATTTAACCTATGTCAATACATAACAAATGACGAATGAGTACTGTGACAAATCTTTTATTCCATATCCTTCCGCGGACCACATCAATGCGCAATATGCCCTCCGCGACGAAGGATAGTTCCACGATGTCGTAATATAGGTAATCTGGGATAACCCAGAACTAAAACCTCGTGTTGTAGCTTTGTAGCTTTGATTTGATTTGAATAAAAACATATGACATATTTCGTTGTTATTAATGAAGTAAAACATGCAATTACTTAGCTCGCTCAAAAATACCTTCAGAGTCACGCTCATAAACAATGTGTATAAAAGTTTCCCCTACTCCTACTTAATTAATAGTTCATGTCTTTATTTTCTCTGGTAAATTTTACATACACAAAATAAAATAATTAAAATCTGTTCCCAAAAATCTCTAGATTTAGTCAGTGACAAAAACCTAAACAATTAATTCTTACAACTATACCATAGGTTTATACAAATGTAACCCCTTTTGTTTCAGAAGAATAACATCTAATTGTAGTGATGTGCTGTTTATTTGTTACTGTAATTTGAATAACACAAATATATATATATTTTTTCTAAAGTCTCGTGTAATTGGTCATATGCTCGATGTACGTAGTCTGTCCACGAAATATTATAATTAAGACTACACATTTTTGGTTGTTCATTTAACTGGTATTTATCTACCAGTATCAAGGTATGTTTGATTTAAAAAAAACGGAAACTGCAATTGTTTGACAATTACACCCTTAAAATAAATGCCGCGTTCATGTGCTAGTTGGAACTAGGAAACTCGAAAATGTCCGACTTGCTGATTCGTTGAACGCGGCACGTGTATAACGACAACATAATAATTTCCAAGTGATTAGCTACTTCAAATTATTGGGATATATGAATGCAAGTATTAACCTATATCAGAGGTATTCAAATCGCACATAGGTCCGGAGCCTGCTGGTTTTCTGAAAATGAATTGCACCCACCTGGTGTCACAGGTCTAAATCAGATCCTGATTAGAGAGGAACCATTCACAAAAGCAGTGGATCTGGTTTACAGGTCCAGAGTTGAGTTAATGGGCCTACAGTATCATTAACAAATATAGACTATCGATTGTCATCCCAAAGTGGACAGTAATATGATAGCCCAATCTCACTATGTTTTGAAATTATATTTCAGAGCCCGAAACCCACGTACCCCAATGATGTATTGGTACCCCATTGCATGTTCAGCCCCATCTAGCGTTAGAGTACAAGAGACAGTGATCGGCTACCAGAGATTGACATTACGGTCAGGCCTCTATTTGTAGCTCAAGACTGATCCGTCATTCCTTTGCATTGAATATGTTTCCCCCTACTGGATTTATTCAGGTATGACATATCCATTGAATGCGTTTGAAAAATAAAAACAGCTGACTCCCTTGTCACTGAGTGTCCTGGATCCTTTATTATTTAATTAATGTATAAACAAAACATACCTATAGTTTATTAGTGTGACTTGCTCTAGATATTGCACTTCTTATTCATGTGACTAGCTGTTTCTTCACGGAGATTCGTTAGCATTTTACATTTGTTTATGCTAATTTGATTTCTGCACAGGAACGGACATCAACTTAACAGGAAAACGAAGGCAGTAAGGCCATCAATGCAATTATATTCAATCAATTGGCCAATACATTAGGGTTACTTGCTCTTTGGGGACCGTTGTAATTACTTGGATAGCCCTTTGGTGATGGTGGAAAATATACAGTGCCTTGCGAAAGTATTCGGCCCCAATGAACTTTGCGACCTTTTGCCACATTTCAGGCTTCAAACATAAAGATATAAAACTGTATTTTTTTGTGAAGAATCAACAACAAGTGGGACACAATCATGAAGTGGAACGACATTTATTGGATATTTCAAACTTTTTTAACAAATCAAAAACTGAAAAATTGGGAAAATTACAGGCCTCACTCATCTTTTTTAAGTGAGAGAACGTGCACAATTGGTGGCTGACTAAATACTTTTTTGCCCCACTGTATATACTGTATATACTGCTGTCTCAACCTCCGAAAGCTATGAAAAACTCTTGAGCTGTTGACCTGTTGTACTCTCTACAACCACTGATTATTATTTGACCCTGCTGGTCATCCATGCATGTCTTGAAGAACAATCTGGCCTTAATGGCCATGTACTCTTATAATCTCCACCCGGCACAGCCAGAAGAGGACGGGTCACCCCTCAGAGCCTTGTTCCTCTCTAGGTTTTTTCCTAGGTTCCTGCCTTTCTAGGGAGTTTTTCCCAGCCGCTGTGCTTCTACATCTGCATTGTTTGCTGTTTTTTGTTGTTGCTGTGTTTCTATATAACACTTTGTGACATCTGCTGATGTAAAAAAGGACTTTATAAATACATATGATTGATTGATTGATTTGACCTCTCTTTACTTAGCTCCGTTCATCTTTAGCTCCCATCTCCACAGAGGAACTCTGGATCTCTGTCGAAGTGACCATCGGGTTCTTGGTCACCACCCTGACCAAGGCCCTTCTCTCCCGATTTCTTAGTTTGGCCGGGCGGCCAGCTCTAGGAGGAGTCATGATGGTTCCAAACATCTTCCGTTTAAGAATGATGGAGGCCACTGTGTTCTTGGGGACCTTCAATGACACAGAAATGTTTTGGTACCCTTCCCCAGATCTGTGCCTTGATAAAATCCTGTCTCAGAGTTCCATAGACAATTCGTGGCTTGGTTTTTGCTCTGACATGCATTATCAACTGTGAGACCTGAAACAGAGAGCTGTGTGCCTAAAATCCTGTCCAATAAATTGAATCTACCACAGGTGGACTCCAAATAAGAAACATCTCAAGGATGATCAATGGAAACAGGATGCACCTGAGCTCAATTTTGAGTCTCATAGCAAAGGGTCTGAATACTTGTGTACATTTATATTTTTTCCATTTTAAAATTAGGCTGTAACATAACAAACTGTGGAAAAAGTGAAGGGCTCTGAATACTTTCTGAGTTATTGTCAAATAATAATGTTGAAATACTCCTATCATTCTAGTATTGTCACGTCTACTTCCGCTCCCCCTCTACGGCGCTCGACGTCGCCAGTTTACTTATCATTACGCACCTCTTCCACCATCGTTATACGCACCTGTGCCTCATGAGACTCACCTGGACTCCATCAATTCTATGATTACTTCCCCTATATCTGGCAATCCCTTTGGTTCTTTCCCCAGGCAGTATTAGTTATGTTTTTCATGTCCAGATGCTACTCTTGTTTTGTATTGTTCCATGTTTATTGTATTATTAAATTCACCCCCTGTACTTGGTTCTTGACTCCCAGCTTCTGCGTTGCAAGTATTGAAAAGATGAGAGCTGTTTGAAGGCCCAGCTTGTGTGTAAAGATGAACCCTGCTCCTTTATGACCAGCAGTAGGAGGGGCAGGCACACACAAACACACACACACATGCACATACACGCTACACACACACAACACACACACAGGGGTTTACATTAGCAAGCACTAGCCAGCTTTTGGCTGATGAAAGTGCAGTATGCATTTTGAAAACATTTACTTAATTGTGCGAAACCTGAAAGTTTACTTCATATTATGAGGCATGTCTTACCTTTCTTCAAAGTAGCTTAAGCCAAAATGAGTTTCTATAGGTAAACGTGGATGTAATTATTTTATAAATACTTCCATATGCCACTGAAATAAGTAGCCTATTTCTCTAATATTCTATTAAGTTTCAATTAAACTTTCTTTCATTGTCCAGTAGTCAAAGACACAATCCTAGTCATATTTGCAACCCATGCTAGTTGTTGCATCTTTAGATCTCCCATTTTTCTACATTTCTAAGAATATCTCTTTCACACGAAACTGCTGGCATGTGCAGTGCACTTTTGACATTGGTGTTTTCCCGCTAATTGCATTAAGGAAAGAACATTCCTGTGTAGCATACTGACATGTGTGCATTTCTGCGCTTAAAATGTGAACAATAATAGTTTATCAACATTTTAAGCTAGATGTTCAGATCTGTTGCATCACCCTCATTGCTTATTAAAGTTTTTGTTGATGTACTGGTTGTATGAATTTGGGATCTATCATTCCACAACTGTCCCAGAGTCTGCATGTTTGGAATAGTGGATCTCTCGACACAACTGCACGAGTCTCATTGTGTACTTTAAAAGAAATCTAAGGACAGGTTTTGTGTCAACAACAACCCACACAAGTGAGTAAATGATGGAGAGATGATTTTTCCTGCTTTCTTTACCTATAGTGAGCCTACCGTAATCTCTTAAAAGCCAAGATGAAAATATAACTTACATTTATATTTTACTCAAAAACTATATTTTAGTATTTTGTTTACTAGTCCATTTAATATGATCCCAGCATGTTTTCCAGGTCATCAGTCACATTTTGAAGATAGAGCACTTTAAGTATAGAGAAAAAACTGTGATGATAAGGCAAATTATATGCACTTGATTACAAATATTTACTCAAAGGTGGTTTGCACATATGTATACTGATGTCATGACATTGGCCTTTTTGGGTATAGCAAGCCCATCCCCCTCTCCCTGCCTCCCCCTTGCCTCCTTCAACTAGGCTGCAGTGGTCAGAGGTTGTAAATTCCTGAGAAGACCTCATGGACACACAGTTATAGAGAGTAGTTTTTCATGGAGAAAAATGAAATCCTTCCACCTCACAGAACTTGAGGTACAAACAAATTCCATGTTCCGGGGAAGGTGTAAAAGATCGGTGAAGAATCCAGCTACGAACTGGTCCGTTTGTTACAACTTGGGGAAGCTCATGGGAGACGGTGTGGCCACATTACCATAACGCTGTTTATATAATAGCCTCAGATATGAGGTTTACATCTAATTGTTGTATAAGATGAATGAGTGAGTATGATACTGTTTACACAATTTTACAATGTGATTTTGGACTGTTTAATGAAGGAAAACTCAATTGAATTTGGATTTGAACTAAATCAGAGGATGGCCCATGAGCCCAGTTAGGGTCAGATATCCTGGGACAGCCCTCTTCTGCCATTCCGAATACAACCCAACTTTGAGAAATTATCACTAGACCATGTTTTTCTCCATTAGGAGGGGGACAAAGGTTGTAGAATATTTTAACCATACCACGTGGTTAAACTCTTAGACTATCGATACCGACAGAATGAGAACAAGTCTTTGATATTAATTACTAGTCTGCAGTATTCGGTATCATTGAACGTGAAGAACGAGAACCGCCGAAACATCCATTCTATACCGAATGTCACTTTGAACTATCCCCTCCAACCAAGACAGAGAGAGAGAGGGAGAAAAACGGACAATTCTACGAAAGACACAAACTTTTCACCAGCGATCATGACGACACACTGAGCGTAAATATATATATTGATTGCAATTGTTCCCGAATGAGTGAGCGTTCATGTGTAAAGGATTAGCATTTTAATTGTTATAATTAACTCTGTAGTGACTTCTTAGTCGACTCTCCCATTTCCCCTTTGTCTAACAAGCCGCCATACCGGTTCAGCCCACTAGGGCACATCCTCCTGTCATTACATTTACCTTTGTTTGTTTGGTTATGCATTTCTGTCAATTACTTAGTTAGTAATAAATAAATGATTTAAGACAATTGATGTATGGATGACTCATAGTGAAGACTGGGTTTGTGCAGATAACCAACAATTTACGACGTTTGGAATGAGACTAACGTGAGGTAAAGTAAATAATTAATTAATTCGAAGACTAATTGATCAGATAAAATATCTGAAAAGTTATTTTAGGAAATGATAACTTTGTAATCTGAATATTTTTCATAGTTAATTATTTACGTGATTAATCAGTTGATCGTATAGTAACTAATTTCAGAGAATCTTTGATAAAAACTATCAGTCTTCAGTTAATGATAGTAAAGACACGACACAGATTAGTTGGTATTAGGACATACAAAACCATCCTTGACACTTTTCTAAAGCTGGGTTTGTTTATTCCTGCGATCTTGCTAGCTGCCTGTTTCCTTTGGTCTGTCTAGATATAGCTGCCACCATCAGTCTGAAGTGCAGTTCTTGTGCTCTATCTCTGGATGTGTTTACTAAGCCAGCCACAACTCCATGTGGACACTTCTGCATGGCCTGCATCAGTGGATACTGGCTCAAGGCCTGGAAGCTCAATCCTGGAAGTTCTGACTGGTGTCTGACCTCTTACTGTGAGACTCACCCGTAGCCTCATCAGATATCCCCAGCCCTAAAGAGACACACGCTGATTGACCGTGGACAACCCGGAAGAAGACAAGATGTGTAAGAAACACAACAAATTCCTAGAGCTGTTCTGTAGGACTGACCAAATATGTGTGTGCCAGTTCTGCATTGAGACAGACCACAAAGATCACCACACTGTTCCTTTATGGGAAGAGAAGAAGGCTCAGCTGGGGAAGACATAGGCAGAAGAGCAGCATCTGATCCAGAATCTGATCCAGGAGCGACTGCAGAAGATTCAAGAGATGAAACACAGTAGATCTCAGAAAGTAATACACAGAGAGAGAGAAAGCAAAAACCATGGAACCCTTCACTGAACTAGTGCACAGATTTTTAGAAAAGCCAGACTTACTACATGGAGGTGGACTAGGTACCGGAGTGCCAAGTCTAGGTCCAAAAGGCTTCTTAACAGCTTCTAACCCCAAGTCATACGACTCCTGAACATCTAATCAAATTGCTACCTGGACTATTTTCATTGTCCCCACCCCATCTGCCATTTTTACGCTGCTGCAACTCTCTGTTTATTATCCATGCAGTCATTTTACCTGCACATTGACTCTGTATCGGTAGGGTTATTTTATTGTTACTCCTTAACCACTTCCACCTTCTCCAGTGCTTTGCATCCCTCTGTAGCATTCCTCCCACCACGGACTAGTACTCCCACCATGGACTAGATCAGTATTTACACTAAGCTCTGTGTAGGAAACCTGAGGAGAGCTCTATATCAGCTGGAGGAGGCTCTGAGAACCAGGACTACATAAGTCATTGTGTGATTCTGAGCAACAGAGGATGCATCAGTATGCAGTGGATGTGACTCTGGACCCTGATACAGCAAACTGCAAACTACCTGTGTGAGAATGGGAAACAAGTAAGACTTGGTGATATAAAACAGGATCTTCCTGACAAACCAGCAAGGTTTGATACTACTTCCTTTTATGTCCTGGGAAAGGAGGGTTTCTCTTCAGGGAGATTCCACTATGAGTGGGAGGTTAAGGGGAAAACTGACTAATCTATATTTATTTTATTCACATTTATTTAACTAGGCAAGTCAGTTAAGAACAAATTCTTATTTTCAGTGGGTTCGTTTAACTGTAATATGAATGCCAGAGTCCATCACCAGGAAGG